>NC_064860.1:67949427-68069427 GCF_024139225.1 Suncus etruscus
AGTATATTCTTGTTGGGTTTCAGTCTGGTTGACCTATCCAGTGTTGAAAAAGCAGTGTTGAGGTCCCCCACAATTATTGTGTTGTTATTGATATTGTTTTTCAGATTTGTCAACAGTTGTTTTAAATATTTTGCTGGCCCCTCATTTGGTGTATATATGTTTAGGAGAGTTATTTCTTCCTGCTCTACATACCCCTTGATTAATATAAAATATCCATCTTTGTCCCTTACAACCTTCCTGAGTATAAAGTTTGCATTATCTGATATTAGTATGGCCACTCCAGCTTTTTTATGGGTGTTGTTTGCTTGGATAACTTTTCTCCAGCCTTTTATTTTGAGTCTATGTTTGTTCTGACTATTCAGGTGCGTTTCTTGTAGGCAGCAGAAGGTTGGATTGAGTTTTTTGATCCATTTAGCCACTCTGTGTCTCTTAACTGGTGCATTTAGTCCATTGACGTTGAGAGAAAGAATTGTCCTGGGATTTAATGCCATCTTTATATCGAAATTTGGTGTGTCTTTTGGTCAGTCTTGTATTAGATTAGGTCTTTCAGTTTTTCTCTTAAGACTGGTTTTGAGTCTGTAAAGTTTCTGAGCTGTTTTTTGTCTGTGAAACCATGTATTCTTCCGTCAAACCGGAAAGTGAGTTTTGCTGGGTACAGTATTCTAGGTGAAGCATTCATTTCATTCAGTCCTGTCACAATATCCCACCACTGCTTTCTGGCATTTAGTGTTTCTGGTGACAGGTCTGCTGTAAATCTCAAGGATGCTTGCTTGAATGTAATTTCCCCTTTTGATCTTGCTGTTTTCAGAATTCTGTCTCTATCTGTGGGATTTGTCATTGTGACTAGGATGTGTCTTGGGGTGGTTTTTCTTGGGTCTCTTTTGGTTGGTACTCTTCGAGCATGCAGGATTTGATCACATATATTCTTTAGCTCTGGGAGTTTCTCTTTAATGATGTTCTTGACCGTTGATTCTTCCTGGAAATTTTCTTCCTGGGTCTCTGGGACTCCAATGATTCTTAAGTTGTTTCTGTTGATCTTATCATAGACCTCTATTTTCATCTGTTCCCATTCTTTGACTAATTTTTCCATTGTCTGTTCATTTGTTTTAATTTTTTTACCAATCTCTCCTGTTGTATGGAATTGTTATGTATCTCATCTTCCACAGCACCAAGTCTATTCTCAGCTTCTGATACCCTGTCCCAGAGCTTATCCATTTTGTCATTTACTTCGTTTACTGATTTTTTTCAGGCCTGTTATTTGACATGTTATTTCAGTTTGGAGTTTTGTGATTTCTGTCTTCATATTTTCTTGATTTTTATTAGTGTTCTGTTCTATTCTATTCATGGTTTCTTTGAGTTCTTTGAGTATATTCCATATTGCTACTCTAAAGTCCTTATCTGAGAGATTGATTAGTTGGTTGGTCGTTAACTGGTCATCAGAATTGTCATCTTCATTCTCTATGTCTGATGCTGGCCTGCGTTGTTTCCCCATTGTCACTCTTGTATTGTGGGTTTTTCTACGTGTTGTGGTGGTATTCATTGGTTATATGATGCAGGCAACACACTTCTCTGGCTCCGCCCTTTCTGGATGGGCCGACTTGCCTCCAAGGTAGGGGAGTCCTCCGTGGATGAAGCCTCACACAGGATCAAGTCTTAGGCCCAAGCACGCAGCAGAGAAGACAGTCTGGAGAGAAATTCTTGCTTCTGTGATCCAGTACAGTTCTTTTTTTTTTTTTTTTTTTTGGTTTTTGGGCCACACCCTGTGACGCTCAGGGGTTACTCCTGGCTATGCGCTCAGAAGTTGCTCCTGGCTTCTTGGGGGACCATATGGGAGCCGGGGGATCGAACCGCAGTCCGTCCTAGGCTAGCGCAGGCAGTTCTTAGTGTGGTTTTTTTTTTCTTTTGATGGTGTTCTTTTTTTAGAAAGAGCGCATGGCTGCGTAGCGAAGTGGAGCTAAGTGCCTTCTGGAGCCTCTTTTCAGCCCACTCTCAGGAGGTTTACGCAACAGGATAGCAGAGAGACACACACAGGCAGCACTCACAGTTTTTCACAGTCGGGCCCCACTCGTCAGGCGTAGTTTTCACTCGCTCGCTGGGCAGCTTCAGAATGCTGTATTTTTGGGGTTCACTTCCCAGGACTCTGAGGAGAGTCACTGGCTCGCTGGGTAGCTTCCGAATGTAGTTTCTTTGGGGTTCGCTTCCCAGGGCTCTGAGGAGAGCTTCCAGAGTTCAGGAAAGACAGAGAAGGGTAGGGCAGGGCTCCCTTCCGGTGCTCAGTTTCCTCAAAAGAAACACAGCTGGGTGGAGACTCTGCAGGTAGAGCAATCAGCACTCTGCCTGGAAACCCCCACATCCAGCCATTTCTTACTCACTCACTGGCTCGCTGGGTAGCTCCCGAATGTAGTTTCTTTGGGGTTCACTTCCCAGGACTCTGAGGAGAGCTTCCAGAGTTCAGGAAAGACAGAGAAGAGTAGGACAGGGCTCCCTTCAGGTGCTCAGTTTCTGGTTCGCTGGGTAGCTCCCGAATGTAGTTTCTTTGGGGTTCGCTTCCCAGGGCTCTGAGGAGAGCTTCCAGAGTTCAGGAAAGACAGAGAAGGGTAGGACAGGGCTCCCTTCCGGTGCTCAGTTCCTCAGAAGAAGCACAGCCCGGTGGAGATTCTGCAGGTAGAGCAGTCAGCACTCTCCAATGTGATTTTTTTGAGATAAATAGGATAATATACTCGAGAGTACTGTGGATATGACAGACATAGTTCTCTTTCTTCCTTAATATATGTTTCTTTCTATCCATTTACTCTCTTTCTTAAAATCTCCTTAAAGATATTTTAAAGTCTGAATTATGAAAATCTCACAAGACAGACATAATAGATAAAGGAAGACAGACATAATAAAATTATGGGCTGGAGTGGTAGCACAGTGGGAGGGCATTTGCCTTGTATGAGGCTGACCCAGGACAGATGCAAGTTTGATCCCCAGTATCCCAAATGATCTCCTACACCAGGAGCAATTTCTGAGTTCTGAGACAGGAGTAACTCCTGAGCATTGCTGTGTGGCTCCTCCAAAACCAAAAATAAATAAATAAATAAATAAATAAATAAATAAATAAATAAATAAATAAATAAATAAATAAATAAAATTGTGGGTCAGTGGGCATCCAGCCTCATGAAGTGAAATCTCTGATAGTCCTTCATGTATAATATTTATTGTTCAGGGACAATCAACATGAGGTAAAAGAGTAGCCACCAATAGTCAAATACCTATTTAATACTAAGTGGGTATATACATCTCAAAAAAGGGATGTGTGATGGAAGAGGAAGGTAAGGTAAATTTTCTGAAAATATTCTTCCTCTTAAAGAGGTGGCAAATAAATCAGTGAAAACAACACTTAAGCCCTAAGGGATTCCTGTGTTCAGATAATTTTAGAAATTATGATACTTTAGATCTTTTTTTCCTGTCTTTTTCTCAAACTATCAACTCTCTGGCTGAAATAGTTTTATTCTTGAATGTTTTCATATCCAAGAATATGTACTTCCTTTACAATTTTTTCTAACTTCTTTGTAATTTCTTTTACTGCCAGACTGTCTCATGTTCTTTGCTCAGAATATGCCCCCAACATTACTATTACTACAAATAATTGCAAGCAAATTTTGCAAGTGTGTGTGTATGTGTGTGTTTGTGTGTTTGTGTGTGTGTGTTTTAGGACACATCTCCCCAATTTCAGAATTTGTTTTCTGAGCCACAGTGCAGAGGGTAGGACACTTGGTTTGCAAGAGGGCAGCCTGAGTCCGCTCCCTAGCAACTCATATGATTTCCAGAACCCCCCAGGAGTAATGCTTCAGTGCAGAGCCATGAATGAGACCTGAGCTTGGACAGGTATTGCCTTCAAAACAAAAGTAAAAAAAATTTTTTTGCATAATTTTAAATTTTATAGTCCAAAAATTGAAAACTAATTATTAAAGTATATATTGCTGTTCATATTTTGAAGATTTAATTTATTAATATGATTAATTCATGTTTCCTCATATGGTAATCAAACAACTCAAGTTTTAATTTACATATCTATATCATTTTAATCTATATGAAGCAAATATCCTAGACCTTTGTATTCATCTATTATAATGAGTCTTCTGACTTGAAGCTAAAAAATAAGTTTTCTGTTTTAAAATTAGTAGTAGTGATAGAATAATATATTCACCATAAACATTCTCAAATAGAAGACAATCCATGGAGTTTCTCCTATTATAACATTCTTTCCTGAGGAGAACTATGGCCCTGTACTCTAGGAAGGACTTTCTTATCAATATTTCCTTGATAACTACTAAAGTGGACAATGAAGATTTTTCTCAATTCAAAATAACCAATTATAATATTTAATAATAATATCTTTTTTTAAACACTGTGATCACAAACAAATTTGTAGTTGGGTTTCAGTAATAAAAAGAACATCCCCCTTCACCAGTGCAACATTTCACCATCAGTGTTCCCATCTCTTCTCTCCCCTACCCTCACCCCTGCCTCTATTTGAGACAGGCTTTCTACATCCTTCATTCAATGACATTTTTATGATAGTTCTCAAACCAAGGATATATTTTTAAAAGCAATCCTTTGATGGTTTAGTTTCAAAAGTCTTAAAATATCTCTAATGCTCAGAGTCACAGAACACTGTAAGAAGGGAAGATTTTTCTTTCCCACACATATTCAAAATGTAATACATTATTAATACTCACATTGATACATTTAATAAGTTTCAAAAATGTCCTTGAAGAATAAAACGTCAGAGGTTTTAATGAAGCTTATATCATACTCATGAGAGCTCTAGAGATTTGTGAAGATTTAGAACATAATGGAATATATTGCTTCTCAAAACTTTTAATAAAAAGCAAAAAAGTATATACAAAATAAAATGTCAGAATATTTTTGTTACTTTAATATATTTATTAAATAATTTATTTTATAATTATATGTATTAGATAATTGTCTAAATTAATAAACACTTAAATTAGTTTTTCTCTTCTTCAAAAGGTGGCTAAACTCTATGAGGAAAATGAGACAGTAAGATGAAAGTATTCTGTGGATTTGAAAATTGACAATTATATTAGAAATTATTGTTATGACAGCAATCAGTGAAGATCACCTAGCATAATAGAAAACGTTCTTTATATAAAGCATGTCATAAAAGAAAAAAATTACATAATGGGCTGAGCATGCAATCAAGTGTTGTATATTACTCAAGGGACATTTCTATGAGAAAATGGCATAGCTATTCTCTCAGTGTCAAATTCATCATTGTGACTGTATTATAAAACATTATTATTTGGAACATCTTTCAAAAAATTCACATATAATGAATATATAATTTCCTTTTAAGAAAAAGTCTATCTATGTTCTTATGATTGAAGTGGATTATAATATGTGGTGAGGAAAATTATAAATAAGCATGTGTATTTATTTTAGCACATCTTAAAAGTAAAATCGTGGAGAGTAGTTGATAGAGAGACCCTGAGAATATGATGGAGGGAAGTGGACAGTGGTGGAGGATGAGATGTTGGATCATTTTGTGCATAAAGTTCTATCATTAAAAGTAATGTGAATACTAGTGACTCAATACAATTTAAAGGCCAATTTAAGAAAAAGAAATAAATATTTAAACAATAAGAACATATTAATCTCTTATAGGTTGATGACTTGTGCAAAAACATAGCATGCATAGCAAATAATAACTATTATGAATGTGCATAGATAAATATCCTAGAGTATACTTCCAATTGTGTGGAAAGAATTTTTCATACTGCACCATGTTTATGTATTTAGATATAGTGCTAATAAGGGACAATATTTTTAGTACCAGAACCATGTCAAGCTTAATATGTAAAATTGACTATTGAGGAAAAGTGTACAGATCAATATGGATATTATAATTGGCTTTATTATACATATCCTAAATTAATTTTATATAACTTAACATTACCTATACGTATTGATTTTAGAGTCTATGTACATGTACATCATTTAAAATTAATATTATACAATGTGAAATCCATTACATTACTACTTCATCTAACCTGTGGAAACAAAATTGAAGATTATTGATTTTGACATTTTAATATTGACGTTTTCTATATTTACAAACATTACAAAGAATAATAATGTTAATATTTACTATAACATAATAGTAGAATAGTATCATAATTTAGCACCTATACATATATATATATATATATAGAAAGAGAGAGAGAGGATGAAAGAGAGAGAGACAGAGATAGAGCACCAGAGATAGAAACATCCATGACTCCACTAAAATATTATAGAACTTCTAAAAGGAAAGGAAACTCATTCTAATAGAAAAACTCTATATTTAATATAAAACACTATTTTTTAAACTCTTCTTTCACTAAAGTAACCTTGGTTTATAACATTATACATAAATAAACATTAGACAGACTGATAAGAAAAACATGTATAATCCTATTTTTGATCCTTTCTGTATACTTGGGAGAAATTCAAAGAGGCCAACTCATCCCTTCATCTCTGCTTAGTTAAGCAGAAGACTTGGAAGGGTAAAGGGAAATTCAGTTAGGGAATATAACAGAGAAAACTTCTGCACAGTAAAAATGTTTGCTTAGTTTATTTATTCTTCCTTTATTAAAAATACAAGATCAGTTTTTCACATGTATAGAAAAAGAGATTATGCATCTGAGAGTGTAAATGTAAATAAATACCTTTCTCAAAATAGGCCAGCTGTTTATATTTGTAGGATTCCAGAGTAGAAGGACAAGACCACACAATTGGAATAAAGTTGAACATTTTAATTCATCTGCCAACAAGATTCCCCAGCCTGGTCAGCCAGGGCCCATCCCCTGAAGGAGATGAGCCCTGCCCAAGGTTATGATGAGGATTATATAGGAAAAAGATATAAGGAGGTTCCAGCTTTCTGATGATCCTTAAAATAATTGGCTCTTGTCTAGGGGTACCTTCCTACTGCTCCCTTGTCCTTCCTTGACAGGCTACATGGTATAGCCAGGTAGACTGAGGCGGGGTCTATGGAAATAGGCTCGTGAAGTCCTAGAATGTGGCTCACACCATGTGGTCCTGACAAAATGGTGTTTCTCCCTTCTTAGAACCTAAGAAGAAGCCTGCCATGTGGCTTTTACAAAATGGTGTCCCTCCTTATTCAGAATTCAGAATATTTGCTACCCTAAATCAATATTTTTCCAAATATATTACTTGGGATGATTTAATTTGTGACCCTATAAACCTTTCACTCGGAACTTGTTTTCTTACGTCAGAAATGAATTCATATCAATATTTCATAGAAACAATCTCTCAAGTCCTGCAAAGGAAAAGGCAAATGAGCATTTTTGTTTGTTTGTTTTATTTTGTTTTTCCTAGTTAGTAGAGCTAGTCCTATGGTTAGGTGACCAAAGTTAATAATTACTGTGCAATTAAAAAGAATTCTATGGATGTTGGTTTACTCAATCATACTCTACTCAGTATCCATACACCACCCTAGGGTGTGATCTGGTGATTAGATTACTGGGTCCCTCCCTACTTGATGTTCCCTCTCTACCCTAGAATGTGATCTGGCTCTTGTAATAAAAGCTTAGGTTTCCGGAAGGCAGGAGCTCATTCTAGGCCTTCCTCAAGTAATATGCTTTCCTTCTCAGGAGCAGAAGGCTTGTGTGGTGGGTTTCCTGACTTGAGTCTTGGTATTCCTGAACCAGTTCTTGCACCTTTCACTGTGTGGATTATTTACTGTGTAATTTACAGTGTGCTTCCATTCCACATCTCCAGGTCCTAGTTTTGGACCATGAGTCTCTTCCCTCACATATGGAGATTAAAAAAAAATCAAATGTTAACAAATGAAGTAACCAAATGAGCTAGGTGTTCCAAGAGTAGACGGGAGATTCTTAAATTCTAGGTTATAAATATCATCATGTGGTAGTAGACAAGTTTCTTCTGGAGTTTCAGTATCTCTGATATTTAAAAGTATCATGTAATATGTTATCAAATTTTTATAAAATAATATTCCATCAATAAGATATTGCCAAGGCAGTAGTGGGCACAACTTTCTAAGCTCAGATTTTAGTCCTGGCTCTGTGCTCAGAGTTCACACTTGATGGGTCCATATAGTTAGTATGCAAAAGTTCTAAGTGTTGTACCATCACTCTGACTAGGTTCTAGATAGATTCCACAGAGCATAAAGACTTGCCCAGCATAATATTTCATTGAGTAGATGTCCCACAATATCTTAATTCATTAATTCTCTTCTCAGTCTCTTGGGTAGTTTTTATATTCTGGCAATTGTGAGTAATGTTGCAATAAACATAGGAGTTCTGCTACTTTTTCTACATTATATTTTTGGGACCCAAGATATAGTTTCAGGAACAGTGTGGCTGAGTCAAATGAAAAAGTTTTGTTTGTCTTTTTTTTGAGAAATATTCATATTGTTTGTTGCAAAAGATGAACCAGTCTAAATTCCCACCAGAAATTAATGAATCCCTTTCTCCCTGCATCTGCACAATCACTTGTTTTTCTTGTTTTTATTTATTTATATTTTTTATAAATTCCTCTATTTGTGGTTTGGGATGATAGACCTGTATTGTTTGGATTTGATTTATCTCACTGATAATTATTGATGTGAGACATCTTTAATGTGTCTTTTGGCCAAGTGAATTTTTTTCTTTTTGAAATTTCTGTTCATCTCTTTTCTCCATTTTTTGATAGAATTGGATGTGTTTTTCTTGGTTTACTTATATATGACTTACAATGACTTATATATCTTAGATATCATGCCTTTATCAGATGATTATTGGATAAATAGTTTCTCTCAGTCCATAGAGTCTTTGCATTTAGGTCATTAGTTTCTCGGAGCCACAGAGTTTTATAATTTAATGTAGCTCCATTGGTTTATATCTTTACTTCCACTTGCTTGGTCATCAGTGGTGTTTCAAGTCTGAAGGTTCCTTTAGTTTCAATGTCATAAATAGTTTTGTTTATGTTTTCCTATATGTATCTTGGTTTCAAGGTTTGATATCAATGATTTTAATCTATTTTACTTGACTTTTGTGCAGAGAATTAAAAAAGAGAAATACATTTATTTAGTTGCATATGACTTACCAGTTTTCTCAGTACTATTCCTTAAAGAGGATTTTCTTACACTTCTTCCTACATTTGGCTTCTTTGTCTAAGATAACTTATCAAGGATAAGGATATGTCTCAGGATATTCACTGGTATTCCACCAACTAGAGTGTATGTCTTTATTCCAATATTAATTGTTATAATTAGTACCAATTTTTACTAGGGTTTGAAATTGGGGAAAGTAATGGTTCCCTTTTATTTTTCCCAAGGATTGTTTTAACTATTCATGGACGTTCGTTATTGCATATACATTTCAGAAGTGTTTAATATATTTCTTTGAAGATTTTCATGGATAGTCTCATAGTGACTACACTGAATCTATATAATGCATTAGGGACTATTGCCATTTAATGATGCTTATCATCCTATTCATGAGTAAGTGATGCATTTTTATTTTCTACGTCCTCTTTTATTTCTTTAAGTAGTTTTTTGTAATCATTTTTGCATAAGGCTCACGTATTTAGTTAAATTAATTCTGAAGTATTTGATTTCTGAATCACATTATGTGAATGGGATTGGTTGAATTTTCTTATTTTGGGAGAGGAAACACCCATTGGTAATTAAGGGTTACTTCTGGCTTTGTACACAGAATTATTAGTGGGAGGCACAGAGTATTATATGGGATGCAGGAAATTGAACCTTGTTTGGCACCATGCAAAGCAAATGCCCTAATCTTTGTGCTATTGTTCTGGCCCCTAATATTTTTAATATCTATTTCTTCTTTATAATTATTTGTGTATAGGAAAGCCATGGGAATCCACATATTATTGTTGTAGCATGCCATTTTACTATACAAATCTATTGTTTTTAGAAACGTTTAGGTAGTATATTCAGGATTTTTGAAATAGGTACCCTATTATCTGCAAATAGTGCTTGATCTCTTTCTTTTCTATTTGGATATCCTTGATATATTTCTTTTGACTTATTGCTATATCAAGTAATTTAGTAATATATTGAATGGAATTGGTGAGAGTGAGCAATTTGTAATGTGCCTGATCTAAGAAGGGAGACATTTACTTTATAACTGAATATACTGTTTGTTGTGACTCATTATAAATGGCTTTGACTATATTAAGGAAATTCTCTTCAATTCTCATCATGTTAGTTCTATCATGATTGTGTACTTAATTGATACTTTAATTGTACTTACCGTATTTTCCAGCATATAAGACGCCTTTTGAAACAACAACAAAAAAAAGTCAACCGAAAATCGGGAGTCGTCTTATACTCCGAGTATATCCCGAAAAATGTTTCAATATGCCACTCAATGAAAATTGTCTGAATATTGCCACAAAATGAATTTTCCAACTCGATCCTGCACCAATCACTGTATGGCTGCTCAGACCACCTCTCTAACTCAGCCAATCCAAGCATGCAAATTAGACAATGTTCTGGACCCGAATCTACACTGTAAAAAGCCTCTCAGATTGGCCAGAGTCAGAGAGGAAGTCTATTACAGTATAACCTTTGAACCTTTGATTGTGGTGATTGGCTCACTGTGGTACATACAGTTGCAGCACAGGAACGTTCTATCTGATAAAGCTAATATAGGCCTAAACCTATGCTTTAACTGCAAAATTAGGGGGTCGTCTTATATGCCCCGTTGTCTTATACACCGGAAACTATGGTAATAAGATACTTTCTCTGCATCTATTAATATTATCACAAAATATTTTTTATTATTTTCTTTTACTGAGACAATATGTCATGTTGAATAATTGATGGTATAACTAACCATCCTTGCATGTCTTGGATGAATCCTATTGGTCATCTGTATAAGTGATGTATGTTGTATTTTTGCAAACCTATTATTAATAATACTTTCATTTGTGTTTTGTCAAGAATATTGACCTGTAATTTTCTATTTTTTAAGTGTGTCACTCTATATTTGTTATATTTGTGATGTTATCTTCTTATAAACTCTTTGGGAGTATTTCTGTTTCTTCCATTTTTAGAAGAGACTGAAAAGATTGGCAATAGGTCTTCTTTTAAAGGTCTGAAATAATTAATTATTAAATCCATTTGAGCCTGGGTATTTGGTTTTGGGAAAATATTTGATTGACAGTTTAATTTTATCAATAATTATTTTCCTTTCAGTATCTAAATCATCTTGATTCAGCCTTAGGAGGTTATAGAAGTTTAATAATTTATCTGTGCCCTCTAGATTCTCTCATTTTCTGATATAAATATTATGAAAGTACTTTTATAATCTTTTACATTTCTGTAGTGTCTATTGTGATTTTCCCTTTTCATTTCTAATTCATATCATTAGGGTTCTGTCATTCTTTGTCAGTTTTGCTATTGGGTTATTGATCATGCTTATTTTTTTCAAAGAACCAGCTTCTGGTTTCATTGTTCAATAAGATTATTGTTTTTTATTCTAATAATTATGCTCTAATTTTTATTAGTTTAATCCTCTGGCCTTATTTGTGATGATTTTGTTTGTGATTTTTTTAGGTTCTTAAATTGTTCATCAAGTTGTTTGTTTTGGCTCTTTATTTCTATTTGGTGAAAACTTGAATAGCTGTGAGATTTCTTCTTAACACTATATTTTTTCTGTGTCCCACAAGTTCTATTAGCTTGTATCCTCTCTCTCACTTGTATTCAGGCATCTATCTTTTAATTTATTCTATGACCTACTCATTGTTCAATAATGAGCTCTCTCATTTCCAGATGTTTGTCTTGTTTCTTCATTTATTTTTGTGATTAGTTTCTACTTTTAGTGCATAAACTGAGTAGGGAGTTGATATGATTTATTTCTTCTTGAATTTGTGAAAGTATATTTGTGTCCTATCATGTGCACAAATGCATATTCTGGAGAGTATTCAATTAGAGAAAAATTTGTATTTTTCTTTTTTGGGATGAAAAGTATATATGTATATATACTAAGCCTCTTTCTTCCATTTATTTTTCAAGGCAAATATTCTCTGACTTAGCTTAATTAGTAAATCTATAGAGTTGTAACAGTAGTTTTGAATTATCTTACTACAAATGAGTTGCTATCAGTGTTTTTCTTTAAGTTTGTAGTATTTGTTTTAAATATTTTGCTAGTCAGTCATTAGGTTCATCTATGCTTAGGAGAACGATCGACATGTCTCTTGATCATTAAGAAATGACCTACAATTTATTCTGTAACCTTTTGGAGCCTAAAATGTATTAGGTTTGGTATTAATATTGCCACCCCAGATATATTAGGGGGTTGTTTATAAAATCCTCTAAGCTTTGATTTTGAGTAGGTGCTTGCTCTATTTCAATATTTTTTGTATGATTTTGTGAGCAGCAAAATGTTGGGTTCAACTGTCTAATCTACAGTCATTCTGTGTCTTTTAATTGGTTCATTTAGTCCATTGGTATTGAGACATTATTGCTATAGATATTTGTGCCATTTTTCTATAGAACTTTGATATGTGGTGGGATTAATCTTATCTTAAAGTTGTTTGTTCTTCTGTTAAGGGAAGTCTCAAGTCTTTGAAGTTCTTGAGCTATTGTTTGTGAAATTGTGTATTTTTTTCAAATATGAATGAATTTCTATCTGGATTAAAAATTTCTCATGAGACATTCATGTTATTAAATTGTTTCACACAATTCCAGGCTTTGGCCAGTTACCTTTGGTAAGCCTGTAAATTATCAGGGTGCTCCTTTGTATATAATCTTTTATTGGATCTCGCTGCTTTTCAGCATTTTATATCTTTCTTTGGATTTCATAATTCTGATTAGGATGTGACTTGGGATGCTTTTATTTGGATCTCATTTTATGGAAACTCATTAAGCCTGTGAGATGAAGATATATAATTTCTCCATCTATGGAAACTTTCAAGGATGTCTTTGACAGTTGCTTCTTCATAGGGGTTTTCTTCTTAAATATTTGGGATCCTAATGATTATGTTGTTACTATTGAACTAATGATTATTATGTTGTTACTCTTGAATTGATCCAGACATTTTCTTGCCATCTGTTCATTTATTTTGAAACTTTTATCCATCTTTTGTTAGATTTTCTGCACTTCAAGTTTAGTGATTTGGTCTTCTGCAGCTGTTATTCTGCTCGAAAGGCATTCCAATCAATTTTTTATTTCACCTACCAATAATTTCAGCTCTGACACATCTTATGTTTGTATTTTTTTATTTCTTCTCTCATATCTTCTTGTACTTTGTGTAGCCATTTATTCCATTCTTTCTTTGAGTTCATATAATATCATAAGCATTTCCACTCTAGAGTCCATTTCAGAGATTATATAGATCACTTGTTATTATGTCTGCAGGATTGCAATATTCACCCACAAAGTGTGGTGGGATTCTGTCCTGATGTACCATGGTTACATTGGAGTATCAAATAATTTCTTTCTTACATTACTGTCAGAGTTTTCATAATGCCAGTGAGGCTGCATGGAAGCTTCATATGGATGGTATATTATCATTTTGCCTGCAGCCTGCTCAGAATGCCACACACCTGTGCATGGCCTTTAAAGATTTAAGAGTTTGCTTAAAATCAGTTTGTGTAGATTAATTTCTCTGCCATTGCAATGCGCTTATCCTAGGTCATGTCCCTGGACCTGATTCATATTTATCTGTGAACTATTTTCTGCAAAAAGAAATAATAAATAAATACATGTTTTGCTATATTTCATAACATTACACAATATGGCAATTAATATGTCTTTACATTTTGATATTAAAAATCATGTTCTTAAATTGAGAGATATCTCATAAGCTTGCTATGTGTTTGTAGGCAGTATAATGGATGCCTGACACCTTGTTGTCTCCAAAACACTGCTTATTGTATATGTTCTCACTAAATAAATCCATATTCTACATCCTACATCCATTTATTATTTTTTGCCAATGTTTAACTCAACGATAGCTTTGATTTTGATGATATATCTATCATAGATTAGTGACTTTGCATAATGAAAAGTAAAGGTAATTTTTTATGAATCCTTTCCATTTACTCTGAAAATTCTAATTTGCTATAATAGAAGAGATATTAAATTTTTTCTATACTCTTCTGAAATATTCGCTAAGATTCTTGTAATAATAGAAATTTAGAGAGGAAAATAAACAATCAAATTAGCATGCACACTTTGCTATATATGTTTGCTATGTTAACTCATTAAGGTGGGTGGCCTAAGCTCCCAGATAAAATATCATATTCAACTACAGATTAAATAAATCTTTATGTAGTGAGCTGTTAGGTTTTCCTAGTAAGATAAGGATAATGCTTGCTATGCATATTTAGTGAATGTCTTATCCATTAGTAAATTTCTTTTGTGTGTAAGTCATTTTTTTCCTGGTACAAAGAGGCAATTACCTTTAAAACTCAAATTGGGGAGAGGGAGTAAAATAAGAAAAAAATAAAAATGCAAATTTTATAAAAGTCAGAAATACTTTTTAGGGTCTGGAGTGGTAGCACAGTGGTAGGGCGTTTGCCTTGTACATGGCTGATCTAGGACCGTCTGCAGTTCAAGTCCCGTCGCATATGGTCCCCCAAGCCAGGATTGATTTCTGAATGCATAGCTAGGAAAAACCACTGAGCATCACTGGCTGTGGTCCAAAAACCAAAAACCAAAAAAAAAAGAAAAGAATAGAAATCATAAATATCTTATAAATGTAGGTTTACCTCACAAATGGGTTGATTCTATTTTTTTACCTAAAAGAAAGTAAGAAGAAGAGAGAAAAACAGTGAAGAACTTGTGTATGTACTCCCTCACCTGTATAAGGGATATTTTACCTATTTAATTTAGATCTCCTTTTAAAAATTTTAACAAGAAATTAGATAAAAATTGAACAAGAATCATCAGCCTCAGTGATAAATTAAAGAAATATAATCCTGATTTGTCTCAAATTGTTCACTTTTTAATGCAAAATAGAGAACACAAATGTAGAATTGTCTCTTCTCAAATTATTTGTGCAAATTGAGGTTTGCTTTAAAATATTTGGAAAAAATTTCTATTTAGTACTCAGAATGTCCATTCTTTTTTTTTTTTTTGGTTTTTGGGTCACACCCGGCGGTGCTCAGGGGCTACTCCTGGCTGTCTGCTCAGAAATAGCTCCTGGCAGGCATGGGGGACCATATGGGACACTGGGATTCTAACCAACCACCTTTGGTCCTGGATCGGCTGCTTGCAAGGCAAACGCCACTGTGCTATCTCTCCGGGCCCCAGAATGTCCATTCTTACAGTCTATTTACTGGACAGCCTAGCAACATTTTATAAAAAATACCTGGGTCCAATTTTATCCATATTCTGAGGAACATATTCCATTGGCATTTTTAATAATTTTTTTTTTTTTGGGTCACACCCGGCAGTGCTCAGGGGTTATTCCTGGCTCCAGGCTCAGAAATTGCTCCTGGCAGGCACGGGGGACCATATGGGACGCCGGGATTCGAACCGATGACCTCCTGCATGAAAGGCAAACACCTTACCTCCATGCTATCTCTCCGGCCCCCAATAATTTGGTTTTTTAAATGTTTCCTTTTTAGATTTCTATTTGGCAAATAAATGACACAGTCATTTTTATCAAAATAAGAAAAGCTTTGACATAGAATAAAAAGTAGAATCCATTCAAGTTTTAACCTCTAAAATATTTTCTACTATAATTTCCTAGCAGAATAGCTGGTTTTCCCATGCTGAGACATGTTAATAGAATAACATTATTACTCGATAAAAACACTTAACACATATCAATTATTTAAGTAGTACACTCCAGGAGTTGACTATAAAACTATTTGTCACAACAGGAGTAAGAGGAAATAGCAGAAGACACAACAGAAAATATGGCAAATAGTTGATACATCCATTTATGTTAAGTTATTTGCATTTGTTTATACTAAAATAAAATGCAAATTTCTAAAGTGCTTATGAAATTCTTGCTCTGTCTATTGTAATAAATTTCAGATATTTAAGAATAAAAATATAGTCATATTGAGAAATATTTTATTTTAACAGATATATCTAAGTAATATGAGTAGTAATTTTTCTTCAAAACCTTTCCAAAACTATAGTAAAATAAGAATATTAAAAATTTTAGCATCCACCTGTATGTATGCTTACTATTGGAATCAAGATATAATTTTCTATGTTTTTTATCAGTTTGTTGTATAAATGCAGTTATTGTGCCTTAACCAAACTTTCTTTCATATTAACACATGTTCACAAGAGAAAAATATATTTATTTGTTTGATTAATTTTATCCCAATTCTCTAAATAAATATTTATGATTTCTAAGTACACATTAATTTTTAATAATTTTTATTGTGACCAAAGTGAATTAATTACAAATGTTTCACAGTAATATTTAAGATATATAGTGACCATGAATCAGGGCCATTCCCACTACCAGTGTTGTCTTCCCTCCATCCCTGTTCCCAGCTTCTCTTCCTTACCCTCTGAACTGCTAGAGTAACTGGTCCCCTCTGTGTATAGCTTGTTGTACATTGGGTATCAATTCTGTTGTTGTTGACTTTGGCTTTGGTGTTTAAGTCTGATCAATTTTTATTTCCACTCAATGTTCATATTACTGTTTAGTCCTGGTACCATTCATTTCCCCCCTCAATTTATGAGGCAGAACAAGATGATTCAAATTCTGTGGTTCTAACATACAAATGAGTATGCATTATTTCTAATGCACCATTTCTGAGCACGTAGCCAGGAGTGACCCCTGAGCATCACCGTGGCCCAAAATTTAAAAAAAAAAAGAATATCATGTTAATTTTAACTTATTGGCTAATGTATTCTACTTGTATTTATATCATATCCAGGTTTAACTGGGTCAGAAGCCTGCAAGGCAAAATCCTTACTTACTGCTGTGCCACTGTTTTGGCCTTGATATCATTTATTTTTAACATAAGCTAAATTAATACAAATTATAATAACATCACCATAAATAATATTTACAATAGGCACATAATATTATATTATTAATTTACTGTTAAAATTTATTATTATGGAGCTAGAACCATATTATAGCAGGTAGGGCATTTGCCTTTAATGCGCCTAACCTGATTTAGATTCCCAACACCCAATGTGATCTCTAGAGCACCTCAAGTAGTAATTCCTTCATACAGAACCGAGATTAAACTTTTGCATGCTGTGTGTATTTTAAAAACAAACAAAAACAACAACAATACAAACAAAACAATACTACTAGCTATTACAAAAGTTAAAAACCATGAAAGTTAATGAAATAGACACAACTTGAGTTTTTTGTGGTTAATAAATTCATTCTATTTTATTTTCAGAAAAATTGATATAGATTACACCCTCAATATTATTTTAAATTGTTTTTAAATTAGCATATTTAATAGTTACTTCCTATCTCATAACAACTCCCATATGTAATAAGTTTCCATGTTTTTGTACAAGATCATTGCTCTATATCAACTACCTTTGTTGTTGATGTTTTTTGGGTCACACCCAATCCACTGTAGGTTTACTCCTCGCTCTACACTTAGAAATCACTTCTAACAGGAGCAGGGTACCATCTGGGATGCTAGGTATCAAACCCTAGTTGGTCCAGGGTTAGCTGCTTACAAGGCAAATGCCCTACTGTGTATCAACTACTTTTAAGAAGATCTAAACAGGATTTTGAATTTTGCTTTTGTCATATACTTAAAAATAACTAGTATTGTTACATTCACATACATGAACTAATTAAACTATGAATTACTAAACAAACATTTCCTTTGGTTAAAAGATAGATTTCTTTCTAATATTATACTTAACAATCAAATTTCTTCTAATTTTAAAGTAACAAATTGGAAATTTTTTAAATTTTATTTTGAGTTTATTAGGCTTGAGACACCAAATATATGTTCTGATCACTGCCTGGTATGCCCATCACCAAAACAACGTTTTTGTTTTTGTTTTGTTTTTCTTTCCAAAATGAAAGTCTTGGCAATTAACAAAAAAAATTGCTGCTTTTTTTAAAGGGTATTGTCTAGTGTTGTCTAGTGTACTTTTTTGGTTTGGCTTGTTTTGTGCTGTTTGATCCCCTGGTGTCCCATATGGTCCCCCAAGCCAGGAGTGATTTCTGAGCACATAGCCAGGAGTAACCCCCAAAACGAAACAAAACAAGAAAAACAAAGCAAAAACAAATAAACATTGTAGAACATGTATAATGTTTTACATTTATTATAGAATGTTTTTGACTCCATAATTTGTCCATAATATGTCTGTACAAATAGATGTTTGTAGAAAACTGAAAGAATTGCTTTTTTTTTGGTTCATAAAATGGCATGTCCTTCTTGTCAATACACTTCATTTTAAAACATAATTATTTGTTTTTGAGATTGCTCCCAAAAAATTCTCAGAGGTCACAGTGTACAGACAGTGATACTGGCCACTGAACTGGACACTCACTGTTAGAGTGTTGAGAATGAAGAACTGTTGAAGCCCAGAAAAGCTGCTATCACCATAATCACCTTGGTATTTCTTTCAGGCCCCAGGTCTATACCTAGAAATGCATAGGAGGATTCTTCTATTTCTCTATTGACTGCAATGAATTTTACCTGGTACTTAATATTACTTTCTATAATTGTGTTTTAATATAATGTGTTATTAAGTAATTTATTAACCTCTGATTTTAAAAAGTTATGTGCATTCACTTTATGTTTGTATGATAATATTTCAAAGTATCTCACGAATGAATAAAGTTCATTTTCATATTTCTGGCTACATATATTTATTTGTGTATCTAACTCCTTTATAAAATTATTTTGTGTATTCTGACTCTGAATGCTCAAATAGAGTTGAAGGATGACATTCTGAATTTTGATATAAACCCGCTTGATGTTTCCAATAGTGAGATTATTATTTTACAATCCCACCAACACAAGTTTCTAATCTTTTCAACAGTATTTTATATCTTTTTTGTTTTTGATAATATTAATTACCTTTATGCTTTCCCTTTCCAAATAAGAGAAAGGCCCTCTCTTCATTATTACCATGATTCAAAGTTTTATTTCCCCCTTGAATAAGACTGCACACGAGAAAAAAATTAGTAATTTACATGTGCCATATCAAGTTGACTTAAAAGTATGGCAACAATACAGACTTCCTTTCATCTCCTGACAGTGAAATTCAATGATTATCTGCTTGCCTATTCTCAGCACTAGCAAGCATAACACCAAAAGCAATGGAATATGTGGCATCTTAAACAAGAACTAAAAGTAACTGGATATACAATGATACTTCAAAGGCAAAATAACATTCTGATGCCAGATATTTATGTTATATTATAGCACAGCCTGGTCTTTAAATATTTGCCAGCAGAGAGATAAGGGTAGAGTGGTAGGAAAGTGTA
Organism: Suncus etruscus; assembly: GCF_024139225.1. Classification (NCBI taxonomy): domain Eukaryota; kingdom Metazoa; phylum Chordata; class Mammalia; order Eulipotyphla; family Soricidae; genus Suncus; species Suncus etruscus. The sequence goes on from NC_064860.1 coordinate 67,968,862, forward strand.
CTCTGGCATGACTGAGAAAATTGAGGAGAACTGGCCCTTATGACAATTTTTTAGCTCGTTAGCCCAACTTCTGCCAGATATCTCTATCACCAAAGTCATAATTTCTTAAGAATTATCTATTTCCAGTTATGACTTAGGTAGTATACGGTAAGAACATTAGATAAATGGTAACTTTTTAACATCCTATATGATGACAGAAGTTTTCCTTTTAATTCTAGTCAGCACATCTATTAATTGCAATGATTTTGGTAAAAGAATTTTCAAAAAATTAATGACAACATAAATATCATACTATGTGAAATATCATAAAAATATGAATACTATCTGAGTTAACTTATGTTTTAAATATAAAACAGAAACATATATATAATGTATTATATATATGTATATATAATATATACCTAGAGATTAGATAGTGTGAGATTAAATTGTTGATCAAGTGTATAAGATTAAATTATTATTAGATAAATTCTGATAAATCTAATTAGTGTCAAGAATATATTCATAGTATAATATATTATATATCTATAATTTATAGTTAGTAAATAAAGTTACAGTAACATAATGTTACTACATAACATAACCATAATTACTATATCACATATCTCTAACATAACTTGAGTTATGTTATATACCTATGTATGTGTTAGTAACACTAACTACATATAGTTAATATATATACTAAATATATAGTATAATACAATCTATATAGTATAATTTACTTAGTAACATAGATACTATAACTGTAGATATTAACTGTGTTAGTAACATAGTAACTATAGTTAGTAGCACTGCACTATATACTAATTGTATGATCATATGTCATAATTAAATACTAATAAGAGTAAATCAATAACTGTTTTTACCAAACACACATAATAAAAGATGAGGAGCTTGAGAGAAAAGACTGAAGGTAAAGTGCTTACCTTGCACATAACCAACTTAAATTTTATTTTCATCAGAGGAAGCCTTGAGATAAAAGCCAGGAATAATCCCTGATTGATCACTGCCAGGTGTACCCCCAAAATAGAAACAAACAAAAGAAAAAAACTACAAGATAAGTTGTTTATAAAAGGAATGATGGAGGCAGTAACTAACTGAAAATGATTCCCCAATATACATAAATAAATTCACTACTTGTAGATCTTTAACTTTAACAATATACATGGCATTGACTTGTCCAGGAATATGGAGAAATTGAGAGGGGAGGATAAAGGATTGGAAGGTGTAAGAAGCCATTTAGGGATAAAGTAAAAATAAATATGGGCTGCTGGAGTAAAATAGAACAGTTCCTCAGGCTAAACTAACAGTAAATTCATTGGGACAGTATCAGCGCCTCCTACATATGGCAGAGTAAAGAGAACCTTAAAATATGTCATATTTTTCCTACATCAAGGAGAAAAATGTCATTCTTCTGACATTTTCCCTATAAATATCTAGTGCCTGAATTTTCAAGACTATAAAAAAGGCCTTCTTAGAGTACCTGAAATATGAATACTCACAATAAGAATTTATAGGTTCACTTGAATAAAGCCAACTAGAATTTTTATTAAAGACTTTTCTACAGTTGTTTACAATTTTTCTCAAAGTTAATTTTTCCTTGAATGGGAGAATAAGTAAGTGGCTTAAGTGCCCTGTACAGCTAAAAATGGTTCAGTCCCAATCCCCTAAGTGGTTCCCTGAACATTTCTAGGAGTAATCCCTGAGTACAGAGTCATGAGTAAGTCTTGATCACCAGAGCTGTGGCTCTAAAATCTAAGCTAATCGTTACAATTTTTTGTTTTGTTTTGTTTTTGGGTCACACCTAGTGACGCTCAGGGGTTATCTGGCTATGTGCTCAGAAATCGCTTCTGGATTGGGGGACCATATGGGATCCTGGGGAATTGAACCACTATCCGTCCTAGGTTAATGTGTGCAAGGCAAATAAATGCCCTACCTCTGCACCACCGCTCCAGCCCCTCGCTGTTACACTTTTAAAGTTCATAATTTAGAGGAAAAAGCAATAAAACAATGGATAGGGCTCTTGTTCTACATATGGTTATGTGGGTTGGATCCCCTGCACGGCATATGGCTTCTAAACACAATTAATTCCTCAGTACCGAGCCAGGAATAGTCCATGAATTCTGCTGGTCATGGTCCAAAATTTAAAAATTAAAACAAACTAATTAAAAGTTCATAATTTATAATAGCATCTATAATTAAAGTCAAAACATCATTTTATTTTTAAACTTTATATCTATATTTGACCTACTACATAAGCCAATTTAACATTAGCTTAAATATATGTTGATAAAGGCTGGCAACAATTATCTGGGGGAATGAATGTAAAACAAATGACACAGTGAAATAATTTGAGAAATCTAAAATTGTACAAAAATGTTTATATCTGGGGCCGGAGGTAGGGTGTTTGCCTTGCTTGCAGAAGGATAGTGGTTCAAATCCCGGCATTCTCGAGCCTGCCAGGAGCGATTTCTGAGCATAGAGCCAGGAGTGACACCTGAGAGCTGCTTGGTGTGACACCCCAAAAAAAACAAAACAAAAAATGTTTATATCTATATAGATTTTACATATTAAATTTAAATAAAATCAGAGAAACACTGGATAGTGGTAAGGTTCTTGCCTTGCACATAGTCAATCTAGATTTGAATCTGTCCACCATGTGTTCTCCCAAGCTTACCAGAAGTAATCTCTGACCCGGAGCCAGGAATAAACCTTAAGAACATGTTGATATGGCCCAAAAATGAAAACAAGAAAGGAAAAAAATTTAAAAAAATCTAAAGTAACGTTACTTTTTTACACAAAAATGATTTTCCTAAGTTTTTCTTTATCTCATTTCTTAAATAATTTTTAGATTTAAATTAAAAATATTAAAGAGGTATTTACATAGTTTCAATAATTAAATACATTAATTTTCATAGTAATGATACAAGCTATGAACTAAATTATAGAGTAAGTTTTCACAAATCTTTTTATTTCAGTTTTTATATATCTTATGTGGATATTATTTTTGGTAAAATTACATTAGTATCTGACAAGCTATATTTGTGCTTTTAAAAAATAAAATTATTTTCACTTTATGATAAAGTTCATCTTGAGTGCACTCTTAACATTATGATGAACCATACTTTGTAGCAATTTTATTTTGCTCTGTCTAGGAAGTAGGTTGAAGTTGAACAGTATATTAGAGATTAAAAATACATATAAGGGCCAAAGAGATAGAACAATGGTAACGCATTTGCCTTGCATGTGGCCAACAGGGGAGAGACCTGATTCAATTTCCAGCATCCAATATGGTTCCCCAGCCTGCCAGGTGCAAATTCTGAGCATACAGCCAGGAGTAACCACTGAGCGCAGCTGGGTGTGGCCCAGAAATCAATCAATCAATCAATCAATCAATCAATGAAGTTTAAAAAAAAGAAATACACGTAAACTAAATTTCATGTTCTTGCTTTTTTGTGGTAAAACTAGACACATATGCTGATAACCATATTTAAATTCTGACTGTGATTGGGCATGAGTAGAGCAAAAGATATATCACTATCATAAGATTACAAAGAAAATAATTAATTTTAAACAGTTACATTTGAAACATCTTCAGGTAGTAAGAGGCAATTTTTTATCTGAATTGCAAAAGATAAATAAATTTGCCAAGTAGTAATAAGGAAAGATTGGATAAGTAGGTACGAAACCATAACACTTGATAGAATAAACAACACAGGATAAAAAAGTTAGTAAAAAATTTTTTCACGATAACTGGAGGTTTAAAATTTATGTGCTTAATAGCTAGATATAATGTGCAATAAAAAATGTAAGCAACAGATTAAAAATGTTGGTACATTGATTGACAATATAAGAAATAGCCATAAAATAAAGGCATAATTAAAAGCCACTAGTATTTCATTGTGAAATAATATCCTTTATTTATATTCAAATATTTAAGATGTTCTAAAATAATTGAATTATTCTCACAGAATTTAATGACTAGACTAATTAGTCAAAATAGTAAATGACAAATGTATTAGTAGAAACTAAATCTTTACTATATACATGCACACAAATCGAGCCTACAGATGAAAAAGGTGTAAATAGCCTTCATATTTTATTTTATTTTTTACTATATTTTATCTTTCAAAATAAGTAATGATTATTTGGAATAAAAGTAAAAAATAATTTCAAATGCACTAAAAATATATTGTTTTATATTTACTGCAGCATTAATATTAAATATTTATAAATAATTTTATGATACAATATCTCATATTACTACACTAAGAATTAATAAAATTTAACATATTAATTTAGGAAATTGTCAATGCTATAAAAAATGTCATCTATTTAAAGCATGGGACTCAGTATATAAAACAATGTTTTGAATGTTGCATTTTGTATGTGTTTACTGAATTCTAAGTGCCTAACTTAGTATTTTGTATTCAAATAAGTAAAATGTTAATACCATTGGTATATTGTATATCATGAAAGTGAATTTTCTAAGCAACATATTTACATAGTTTAAAAATGTGTGTTATAGTAAAAATTACCCTAACAATCAACCCTTGAAATTTGTGAAGTTCTCAAGTTTTCCAGAAAACCTCTATTACCATACACGTTTTTAAAATGTTAAAAAACAAAACCTATGAAACTTGAAGCTAAAGTTTATGGCTACTTATATTCCAGTGAAAAGTCAAGTGAGCCACACTGAAGCTGGAGATTTATTCCTTTCTATGAGACGGTTAGTATTATATAGTTTTCTATTACATTTTTGTGATGTATTTTGACCTAAACCTGGACATTTTCATTATATGACAATAATATTCCATTTGCAAAACTAGCCCCACTTATTTATAAGTGCTCAGTGTGCAGGGCCAGAGTTAGGAATTTTGTGGTAGGTTTTTATAGAGAGCCTTGTAGTGGCCCGCCTGGTATCTTCCATTTTTCTCTGTTAACAGTTGGGTTGCTGATCTCACAAATCATATTTCGGTTGGAAATGAAAGGTACACTGCTGCCAGCATTTTGTTAGAAATAATGACACACTTTACTACCTGTAAGTGCTGACCGAGTGCTTCTGCCTGTTCTTCCCAAGGTGACTGTAACACAGATTGATGAAAGATTCTGCAGGACGACAAAGGTTAAAGATGCAGACCCAAAGCTAGAAGCCAGCACTGACACTGATGGAGTAGAGTGCAATGAGAATGCCCACATTATTGTCCTATCCTCTGATAACCAATGTAATATGAAAACTGACTACAGAAGAAAAGAACAAATTAAATCCATTAATCAAGCATATCTCTGCTAAACAGTTGTTCTAAAGAGATGAACAAATGAAAAATTTACTGTTTGTTTTCATGCTAGCAAGGATTGGGGAAGAAAATTAATTATAAGGTACTGGTCACATTATTAGTTAGGTTTTGCTTCTTGAGGAAACTATTTATTGTTCTGTCAAAGGACAAATGAACCTCATTAGGTAGATTAGTTTCAGTTAGTAGTTTTACATTAATACAAACTAATAATACACACTTCAAAAGATATCCCGTGTAAAATTATGGAAGTGGAAAATCTGGTTTATATTTCTTAATTTAGCAATGGTTCAAAAGTGATCACTCCATTACCTATTCTGAAACCAGAAGGAAATCAGATATGACCATACTTGCATCCATTAGCTTGAAGAAACTAATCCTAAATGAGCTTTAGTAGTGTTGCGATGATGAATTTACATATACAGGAGCTATGTCTGGCCCCTGACATTTCACTCCTATGTTGAAGCATGTCAGAGTTCCATGCTAGAGCAATTTTTGATAATTTCCTTTGAAATATATTTTTGAAAAATTATATATTAAGTGCCCTAGATAAATAGCAAGTTAAAATCTGGTACACTGAATTTGCTCTTCAATCTACATTATGCAAGGCAGCAAAAGGAAAATGCTGTTCTACTATCAATCCTATCAGCCAGTGAACTAAGGCTTTAGAATTACCACAGTGAGCGCAGCTCCATTTCAAATGTTCACTTAATCCCTGGCCTTTCTGTCAAGGCTACTAACAAGGGGACCAATTACTAGGCTGTATGATGGGGAGTGTTAGACTGCCCACACCTGTCTTCCCAAAGCTGGATTGAAACCAGACTCATTCCAAAGTATATAAATCAGCTGTAAAATAATAATGATTTTTTTGGATTCAACTGACCTGGGATGGACTCCAACTGCTGACCCAGAAAAGAAAGGCTTCACATATCCCATTACCAATCTTGTGAGCCATTGAAGACATATCCATTCTATCCTGACTGATTTTTATTTATAAGAACATTGCTTTTGTTCTTAGAATGTAACTCAAATTGATATTTACTCTTTTTTATTCATTTATTGACTTTTTGGGTTTACTTCTCTAATTTCACAGTAGATTAAAGGGCATAGTAATGCAATGAATTATGTCAAAATGGCATCAAAGTTCACTGCTTCTGTAGGAAATATCTGATTTTTTTGTGAAAAGATGCAGATAAGCTTAAATGTGTTTTAAACAGAGCTCACGACATAACTGTTGTGGTATTTCTTTAAATTACTATGGGAATCCATATGTAGTCTATGATTTTTGACACAATAGTGATTTCCAAAAGCTACCCTATTGATCTATTATGAGTAGGAATCTATCAGACATAAAATATTGTTTTCTTTTTCTAAAATTGTGCCTCCTTGTGGTGATAATCAGGTTGTATACCCCTTGAAGATCATACAATATGGAAGCAAAATAAAATAAATCTAAAACAAAATACAATAAATATACATGGTGAATGATCATTAAATATGAAGATGTACAAAAAAGTAAGTAAAGATGAAGAAGTTAAGAATAACATAGCAAAGGAGAAATCTATAAAATGTTTATATAATAAGCCAAAATAGATGCTTAATAATAGTCAATGCTATGAGCAATTGTCATCACCTTGCATAGATCCTCTGGGAAACATTAGAATATGCCTAAAAATGCCATAACCATGGGTCTAGAACAGACTGTTAACCTTGTGATTCCTCAATGATTGAGAGTTATTTCAGATCCTATATTCATATATTAAAACTTTGAAATGAGAGGCAAAAGAAGTATAATGTATATAGTTAGGTATTAATGGTATCCTCACTTGGTGAGGATATTATAAATGACTTCAATGGTAATACAATAATTTTCACAAATAAGTTTACTACTGTACTTTTCTTTTTTTTTCTTTCTTTGCAATGTTGTTGCTAATAGTGCTTGTAGACATATATTGAGTTTCACTCTCCATAGTGAGTAACTTGGAGAGATATATTTTCCCTACAAGCCTGCCCAGCTCAACCCAAATGTTTCAACTTCTAAATGCTTTTGTGGAGAAGGAAAGGGCTTGAGGTAGTTCCCTAATAAAAACAAGTCAAGATCTGGTGTGTTAGAGTACTACATTTCCTTCTACATTATGTATGAAATCTTTATATTTTTAAATTATGTCATTAACAAATGACCATTTCAAGACTATCTGAATTTCAGAGTATGACAGAAATCAAAATTTGTCATAAGCCATATTATTGTGGAAATGACATCTTCATCACAGATCATCGCTATGATCATCCACACCATATGCCATATAAACACATTGCTAGAGTCTTTTTTTTTAAGATTTTATTTTAAAAAAGCACATCACATAATTGACATAGTTGATCATAGTACTTTTATTTCCAGATGAGTGAAATCAAATTTATTTAAAAAGGGAAAGACATAAAAGAGAAATAAAGAAAATAAAGAAATAAAGAAAAATAACAGAAACAAGCTCATTAGTGAAAATTATTGTATCACCATTGAAGTCATTAATAAAAAATGGTAGAAGCTTTAATAAGTCCTTGTTATATGTGTAGTCAATTATATTAAGGCATTCCTTTATGGATGACAGCAACAAATAAATAAAGTTGTCCAGAAATTCAAAGCTATGATTCTATGAATGTTAGGGTCATATACAGAGCTAGCTGCCAGTCCTTTTGGAAGAAAGCCCTGTTCAAACATGGTAACTGCATTTGTGGGTGTGGTTACAGCTGCCAGACTTTCCTGGGAAGAAGGAAGATAAGGGGGATGTTGCCCACACTGTCTCCGAAAAATGCCCTAGTAATACCAGCCAAAAATCTGCTGTATCGGAAGCATGATCAGATCAGTGTCCCATCAGTGAATCATAGAAGGTCAATGAATATGCAGGCCATTGCTGAAACAGATATTCTGGATGAAGGAGACAGCAAGCTTGGCTTTGGCAGGGTGGATGCTTGGCTCTCATGCTCATCTACAGATGGCCAGCTTTGTGTTGTGTGGGCCAGTGTAGTCATAATTTCACAGCTCCGTTTACATCTTTGAGAACAGAGCATCAACGGGGATTGGCCAGGTTCAAATGTGGCAGCTTCTCTTGTGGGAGTGGTTTCCAATTTAATAAGGGATCACCATTGAAAAATAGCTTTTGAAACGGGGCTTAAGTGACTTGCTAAATCACTTATCTGCTTTAAACTTCTCTTATAGCCTTCATAAGCACAAATCAGCAACTTGAGTATTACATGTCAAAACATTTCTTAATGTCTTTAAGACATTAACAAAAAATTTAAAAATTTGTATTACAATATATACAATTGAAAAGTTAACTGCTACTTGGTTTCTCAGCCATAATATCTGGGCCCGAGTTGGTATTTTCTAATGCTTACTAGCATTCCCTTTCACTCTCTTCAGATTACGTTGTGCATCCTCCTCCCTAGTTGAAGTGGAAATGTTTTCAGACATTGTAAACTGTACCAGAATTAAGTTACTTCCAGTTGAACCATTTATTTAGACTAAATAAAAACATTGCAAACTAGAGATCTGATCAATAAAATTTAAGTGAAAAAATTTATTTCAGTTCATTTATTCTAACTACTGTTTTGTTTATTTTGTTTTTGTACCTCACCCAACTCCACTCCAGTAAAACTCCTGACCTTGTACTCAGGAATTCCTTTCCCATCCTCACATATGTTTCCAGAATATATTGTATGCTCAGAAGTAATTTCTGAGTATAGAGCCAGAAGTGAGCCTTGAATACTGCCAGATATGGTCCCCAAAAAACAAAAAAGAAAAAATAAGAAATGAAAATTATGTTTATTTGGTAATTTATAGAACTATCTTAACTGCTAAGCATGTTCTTATTCAAGAAGTAATATTGTAAGTACTATCCATTCTGGAGATATCATGTTCTCTCTTGGGCACATATCACTTCCTATCTCTTCTTCCTTTCATTTTACCACAATAAATTTGTTTTTACACAAAAAATTAATAAAATTTTCATTAATATTTCTAAAAAAGTCACTGAAAATTATTAAAAATGGCACTCTTATAAATTTTTAAAAATGCAATGTATATATTAGAATTTGTTTATTATACAACTAAAATTTTAGATACCTTAACATAAAGACATTGACTGAAATATTAGAAAAATACAATGGCCAATTATATTTTCTTTGTTTTGGAGCCACATTCTGTAGCTGCACAGGTCTTATTTCTGGACTTTACTCATAGATAACTTCTGGATATGCTTATGGAAGCCATAAGTAGTGCCATGAATAAAACCCAGGTTCGATACATGCAAGGAACTACCTTGCCCACTTTACTATCTCTCTAGTTCAAGTATAATCACATATATGTATTACAATTTAAACTCAGTAAGAAATTTAATTTAAATTTTATTTTGTGATTTTAAATTTACATTAATAAAATCCTAGATTACGAAGATGGAAAGGTTAAAAGGTAAAATTGCCCTCCCATTTTTTGCTTGTTTGGTTTTGCCTCATTTTATTTTATATTTTTTCTTTCCTTCAAACAGAACCACATAATTTGAACCATCTTATTTGGCCTCAGAAATTGAGGGGGAAATAATGGAAGGTACCACGACCAGACAGTCATATTAACATTAAGTAGAAATAAAAAATGATCAGACTTAAACACCAAATCCAAAGTTAATGACAACAGACTCGACACACAATCTACAAAATGCTATACAAAGAGGGGACCACTTATACTGGAAACCTGAGCGGTATAGGAGGGGGATATGGGATGCATGCTGGGAACAAGGGTGGAGGGAGGACAGCATTGGTGGTGGGAATGCACCTGATTCATTGTCACTATGTACCTAAAAATTACTGTGAGAGATTTGTAATCCACTTTGGTCAAAATAAAAATAAAATTATAAACAACATCAAAAAAGAAGAAAGGTAAAATTGTCTTCCATCCTTCATGATACCTCTGAACCTAATAAGTAATCTTACTAAATCTTACTACATTTTTATTTCAATTTTTGAAAATTAATTATATCTTATTTTAAATACTTCAACATCAGTTTATGATTCTATCTCTCCTGCTAGTGTGTATGATTAGTTTGGCAAATAGTATTTATATGTTTTGTTTGTGCCAAGAATTATTCATAGGGCATTGTGAACAAGTATACTTATTAAAGTATACTTAATTAAGCATTCTAACCTTTGAAAAAAAGGTCCATGTTGTCTGGTTTGTCTTTGAAGGATTACCAGGGTAGAAGTCTGGGCCTTATGCATGTGATCCAAGCATTCTGTCACTGAGTATAAATTTGTATGCTTGTTTTATATTTGTATGCTTAATTTTGAATGCAATGCTTGACATATGATGAGTCAAAATATTTATTTTATAAACTAGCACTTCAATTATATTAATGCTGAATTAATTAGGGAAAGCCATCATTTTCTTCTTACAAATTGAATATTATTATATAAAATTAAATGATGTGAACACAATGAAATAATTTCAATATAATACTCAAAATTTATTAAGGGAATTATAAAATAAGGACAAAAAGGAATGTTATCACCTTTAAGAAATGCGGAGAGTAAAATGGATGCCATAAACTGTACTGTTCCAGTGAGGTATTTTCTTTCTTCCAAATAGGATTTTATTTTAGAGAAACAGAATGAGATAATGCAAGTTGATGAGTACTTATATCACTTTTGAACATAAGGTTGGGAGAGTCATAAAATCGTTTCCCTTCATCAACGGTGAAATGTGGCAGATACAGGGTTGGTCATGCAAACTCAGCTCAACTTTTCTCGCAATTTAATTGGATGCCATTGGTTGCTTCTCTGTGAAGCATTTCCCTTAACAAAAGCATTCTTTTCTGTGACCTCCAATGCAGTGAAAACCATTTAGCTCGATTTCATCTTTTTCCAGAATAGATCCAAAGAGAAATTACAAAAGAAATGTAATAGCATTTTCACTCTTTTCTACTGAAAGATTTTACAATGGGACTGCTTTAAAACTTACTATTTTGCAAAAACCAATTTCTTTAATAGGCCGTTGGTACTCAAATCAGCAGCATGATGAACTTGACAGGATCAGACTATATGTTGAATGATAAAAAAAATTACTGTAATTTTATAAAGCAGAATGACTTGTTTTATAGTATTATTTATTCATTTTTGTATAAAAGGCTTGTTTGGATTAAGATTAAATGGGTGTTTCTGGTTTAAATTTAAAACTTGCTCCCACAATTTGGGAAATGCCAATGTAGATACTCTATTTTCTTTAGAATATGCAGCATGATAAACATCAGACTTTTGAGTCAAAGGATATACATTCAAAATTTAGCCCATGTTCACTTATATAATTCATCTGTGCCACAATATTTTTCTATAAAATGGGAAATGTATGTATCTACATATACATATATACATGATATATTTTCCATTGCTCAGTGAAGATTCACCTGAGATTGATGATCTCACACAATGAGTCTCATTAGAGTAATCCCCTTGTTTTCTAATTGGTTCTTTTAATAAAATAATGTACATATATTGATAAAAAGTAATCAAAAACTTTGATAACAATTTGCTTAATTGTTCTTGGCTTCTTTTCTATCAATTCCAGAATTATGATTCATTAATTTAATTTTTATTTTATTTTATTTCTTGATTTTCTATACATTTTTCTATCTATCCTTTCTCAGTGGAATAAATCATAATGCGAGTGGGAAGAGTGACTCTCTAAAATAAGATCCTCTAGTTGGTAATGAATTATGCCGTAAATCATCTGACTCCTGACTATATTCCAGTGATGTAGTTGACTTGCATAACATGATGAGGAAGAAGGAATGTAGCCTTGAAATAAGAGTACTTCTGCCTTCATGTTCCATCATCTGGGGGAAATAAATGTGGGGATGAGAACTAGTAAAGTTTTGCAACAGGCATCTTTATGCTGTGGTATGTGCCATTCCATCAGCCATATTGAACAATGTCATAGTATTCCATTGTGTTTATGTACCACACTTTATTTAGCCATTCATCTGTTGTCGAACAATTGGATTCTAGCTATTGTAAATAATGCTGCAATAAATATATATGTGCAGAAGGCAGTTTTGTATTATATTTTTGTGTTCCTAGGGTATATACCTAGGAGTCATATGCTGGATAATATGAGAGCTCACTTTCCAGTATTTTGAAGAATCTCCATATTGTTTTCCATAAAGACTGGACTAAATGGCATTTCCACCATCAGTTAATGAGAGTTCCTTCTTCCCACTTCCCCACCAGCACTAATATTTTTATTCTTTGTGATGTGTGTCAGTATCTGTGATTTGAGATGGTACCTCATTGTTGTTTTGATTTGTGTCTCCTTGATAAATAGTGATGTGGACCATTTTTTATGTGCCTTTTGGTCATTTTTTTGAGGAAGACGTAGGATAAATAAAGTCATGAAATTTTCCTATAAATAGTTGGACATGGAAACTATTGTGCTTAGTGAAAGAAGTCAGAGGGAGAGAAACACACAGAATAGTATCATTCATCTATGAGATTTAAGAAAAAGAAAAGACATTACTGTAGGGGTAGGAGCAGTGGCACGAGCCATTAGGTATCTGTCTTATGTGCACTAGCCTAGGACAGACCACGGTTCTATCCTTCTGCATCCCATATAGTCCCCCAAGCCAGGAGTGATTTCTGAGTGTAAAGCAGGAGTAACCCCTGAGCATCACCGGGTGTGGCTGAAAACCAAAAAAAAAAAAAAAAGACATTTCTGTAATAGTACACAGATAGTAGAGATGAGAGATGAGGGCTAGAAGGATCAGTTCATGATATGAAGCTTATCAGAAAAAGTGGTGTGTGCAGTTAGAGAAATAACTACACTAACAACTATCATAACAATGGTAGTAAGTGAAATAGAATGCCTGTCTCAAATACAGGAAGGGATTGGGGAAAGGGGAGATGGGGGGCATTGATGATGGGGGGATTTCACTGATGAAGGGGGAATGTTCTATTTTATTACTGAAACCCAACTACAAACATGTTTGTTATCATGATGCTTAAGTAAAGATATTATTAAAAATAATTTTCATACTAAAAATGAAATCCACTTGATCTACCTACTATAAGAACTGATTCCCACCAACTAGTTTCTTAGAAAGTCAAAGACTCAAGTTGTAGAAATGAATTTCTCTTTACAGAAAAAGAAAAATCAACCTTACCCTCCATCAAGATATCCAGGCCCATTACTTTATCTGCAGAAAAAAATCAGTATAATATGATTATTGATTTTACACATCTTTATTTAGACAAATATAAGGGGAACATAGAGGAGCATAAGAGGTACAATTTCAAGTGCACATAGGCTTCTCAAGACACATCTTAGGTGGATATATAAGCAAATCCCAACACAGACTAGGAACCATAAAGTAAGATAAAAGAATAACACATCAAGGGTTAAAAGGCAGGTAACCTCTAAAATAGTGAATGATTGTCACTTGCTTTTAAAAAGTGGGTTTAACAGTAGTGTTTCCTCAAAGTGCTGAACCTAGGGCTTTCTGTGTAAGAAATTATCTGTTGCTAAAGTGTCACAGCAAAAGAGACATGGGATTTATAAGTTTATATTTTTATATTATTATCATGACAATCTTTTTGTTCTTTGAGCTTTTTTTTGGTGATCCTCTCTTCATGGTGTGCCTGCCTCTATTTCTACATCTGGATGACGTCTCTCATATTCTTATTCATATTCATATTCCAAAAAAGCTCAATATTTACATCTTAAAGGGGTCCAGTTTCTATTTCTGGGCAGTTTGCAGAAATAGTAGCTGATTGCTAGAAAGTTTATTTAAATTACATCTGATGTTGCTGAAGAGATAATATAGTAGATAGAGCACTTGTCTGCAGATGGATCACCTAAGTTTAATCTCTGGAATCATACATGGTCCCTGTGCCACACCAGAAGTGATCATAAATGCAGAACCAAGAGTAAACCTAGGTATATGGCCCAAATCCCACTAAAATGTAAATTTTATTTTGGTTTTATTATTTCCAAAAAACAAAACTAATCCCCAGATCTCTACAAATCTATATGCTTTCAACAATAATATAGCTCTTTATATTTTAGTACAAAAATGAATTGCTAGCTAATGTAACCTCAGGGAAAAGAGGGTCAAAAATAATATACCACCACCAAAAAAGGACAACAGCTGTCATCTGTTTTTTTTTTTTTTCACATCAAGATCTCTTGCCTACAACTGGTATTCTTATGTGATATAAATTGAGTATATTTTGTCTTATTTTTAGAATAAGGAACCCACAGTAATGTTCTGGAACCATAAATGTTATAACCCAAGTGCTATTCATGCATGAGGCATGAAGAGTTAGTATTGAAAACTCAAACATGGCAGCTATATTCTCTACCAAAAATGAGTTCTATACCTAGCTCTAATGTTACTTTGTCACTTGTTAAACACATTACATAAAGCTCTACCAATATAGTCAGCTGTTGTGGAAATGCCTATTAGGACCTTTTGAGTGAAAAGCTCTTGGGAAATCAAGAGTTGGTTGGTAATATCTACACTAGATCCTGTAAGACATGGTCAATGAAATCCTGTCATCCTCACTAAGGCAACCATTAAGATACATCACAAACCCACTTCATGTACAAGACAGGTAAGCTTGTTCATGCTAGTAAAATTTTGAGGGAATCATGAGTCTTTTACTAAGGTTGTTTTAAGTGAATGAATGGTGTGGATAAGTTGGATCTCCCTGCCAATTACTTTAACCATTAGTAATAAAATCAATTGTGATTAAAAGAAATTACCTCGTCACCAGTCCTGAAATTGACCAAGGACATGAACACTACACACTTTTGAGATGCAAATAATGAGCTCAAGTAACTCATGCATAACCAAAATAAAAATAAATTACCTCATAAAGTTGAAGGTTGAAGAGAAACTAAAGATCCTTAAAAAGAAATATTAAATATTATATATAATATATTATATTATATTATATATTATATGTAATATTATATTATAATATTATAAAAGTATCAAATATTAAACATTCTCTTTTACAATGCCTCAAGAGAAAAAAAAAGTCCTGCAGCAACAATTCCAGTAACAATATTACAATACCTTCTTATTCTCATCCTTTTGTGTTACTACTTTTTACACACTAAATCTAATGGAAAGTTATCTATTATAATTAAGAAGACATAAATATAATAGTGTTTTCACTTTTCTCCAGATTATTGGTAGGTCAATACCCCTCTTATACTGTGGTAGTTTTCATTCTCCTTCTTTCTATTGCTTTTTCTTTTATTTGTTTTTCTTTTTGTTTGTTTATTTTTTATTTTTTTTTTTTTGTTTTTCAGGCCACACCTGTTTGATGCTCAGGGATTACTCCTGGCTAAGCGCTCAGAAGTTACCCCTGGCTTGGGGGGACCATATGGGAAACTGGGGGATCGAACCACGGTCGTGATCTTTCCTTGGCTAGCGCTTGCAAGGCAAACACCTTACCTCTAGTGCCACCTCGCCAGCCCCCTATTGCTTTTTCAAATATAAACTCTTCCGTATTCACATATATCTTGTCTTGCTGTTTCTAATTCTGTCTGCTTGAGGACAAGAGTCTATGTGTACTGTAACAACATAAGGTTATTCCAGAAAAAAAATCAGCCCTAATCTCCATTTAGGTTTTCTATCTTAATTGTCTTCTTACAAAAAAATAATCAAAAGATGATAAGGTAAATAATTTTACTTAAGAAAAAAATGAGAATTAAGAGGAAATCCTATGTTTCATATATTTTTTACAGGAGGGAGATATGATACCTACCAGTAAAACAGTAGGATTTCCTGAATGACTTAAGTGAACTGAGGAAGAGATTTCCCTTTATTTCTTGAATAAATTTGCTTTCTATTTTAGTCACAAAAATTCTTACACTTTACTGTCTACATACCTCAGTCAACAGTGAAGCACCTGTGAAATTGAGATCTGATGAAAGTCTGTCGAGACACTCACTGCCCACCAACCCCAGCAGGCAGCTGTCTAGCTGTGTCTGAAGTCCACTGTTCTGCACAGCATACATGGCATGAGAGATGATCCCTGCCAGCTGATTTCTCAGGGAGCTGTGGACTCAGGCTTGAGTAAAGAATTGTTCTTTGAAGGAATTGAAAGTCAGTACTAAATCTTACCTGGAATTTTTAGGTCTATTGCCTTTCTCTCATAGAAAAAATTTGAGTAGATGAATTGTGAAGCAAAACAAATTTATTCAGGAAATAAAGGGATAGAGAAAGAGAGAGAAATGTGACTATTAATTGTTGACCATTGATATTAAGATCATTTTCAAAAGACATCAGTAAAAAATTATATAGAACATATTGAATTACAAAACTCTTTGTAACCATAATGCTCAAAGAAAGATATTATTCAAAAGAAAAAGGAACATATTTAAAATTAAAACCTTCTAGATTTTTTCTAAAAATCAATTGTTCACTATAGTAGGAGATATATATTTCAGAGTAAGGTACAATCAATCTCAAGAAAATATTAAAACCAAGCAATTTAACATATCACTTTTGATCTTCTGAAAATATAACTCTTTCTAACATTAATGACATAAATAATTGTTGATACTTATAAAGATAAATATATATATTTTATCTCCCAAGACTGAAATGAAGTACTGACTTAATCTCAAGTAAGCTAATAACCAGAAAAAGAATACTGTTTACCTAGCATTTATATTAAACAGTGTAAGATATAGACCTAAGAACATCTCTGTGTGCTAAAAGTTATTTATCTGTTTTTCTGAAAGATAAATTTAATGTGAGGAGTAAGTATTTTTTAAGGTAAGAAAGTTTCTTTTTTATTGAAAATTTATATATGACTCAGTTTTTGTAATAAATAAACAGATAACCATTTCACACAAAAAATGACAGTGCTATGCTAGAGAAGAAAATATTAATTGGGGAATTTACTCATAGTGGCCAAAACAGACTTTTATCAATACAGAATAAATATGAACAGCATTCGTAATCCAATGTTGAGACCCAACAAAATGCAGAAACCAAGCTAGATGTAATAAATAATTATCCAGAGAAAAAGATGGCACATTCTCAGATGATAAGACTTACTTTGTAAACGGATGCAGGCCAATTAGTCAGTCCAACCCTCATAGCCCAACCTTCAAATCACAGGACTTATCTGTGTTAAAAGGCCATCCTCTGAGGAAAGCAGAGGAGAAGAACTCTATTAGCCTCACAGTGAAACGTAAAACAACTGCAGAAAATCCCACTGGTAAATACAACACAGTTTAATAAGTAGATTGAGTATGAGCTAACTATGGAATTTAGGCAACAGAGTCAGAGTTACAGATGGCAAGACTGGAAAAAAAATGGAGTAAGTATTTTTTATCAAAGGAATGTGAGCTATAAAGTTTGTTTTTGTTGTTTTTATTTTTGTTTTTATAAATGTGAACATGTGGGGCTGGAGCTGTGGTGCAGTGGTAGGCTTTTTCCTTGCACATGGCTGACCTAGGACATGACCGTGGTTCGATTCCCCTGCATCTCATATGGTCCCCCAAGGAAAGAGCTATTTCTGAGCACATACCCAGGAGTACTCCTTGAGCATCACTGAGTGTGGCCCCAAAAAATTGAACATGTATATGTATATGAGTTGAAAGACATAAATAAAATATGTTGTCTTTAACATACTTTATTTTATCACTGTTTAGTGTTATCTGACAACTAGTGGAGAAGTTTTGGGGTTTTTTTGGGGGGGCTATTTGGTTTACCTCAGTGACTGAGAGGTATATTTAGAAACAAAGATAGAAAAGCACTTACTCAGTTCAAGAAAATTAAAAATGTATCTCTGAACTGAAGTACGCTTAGCAATAAATATAAGGCAATAGCGTTTTTTGCTAACATTTTTGTCAGTTACAATCAATATTATATTTAGTTATTCATATCAAAATATTTCAGGCGTACGTTTTGATGTAGCTATTACAATATTTTCTGTATTAGTCATCACTTTAAACAACTCCTAAACTTACCTGTAGAATTTCTGATGTCACTTGATATACATTCATGTGTAAATTATTTTATGGATTTTATGTGCACATAGTTAACCATTTACCCATCTTCTTTAACAATTAAAGATACTTAATTAATGCCCCTTTTTTCCTAAGTACTTATGGAAAGATAGAATGTTACTGTTCTCAATTGTACTTCCAATTCAAATGTTAATAAAATAGTCAGTAATCAACCTAAAGAATTGCATTGTCTATAGTCCTGGAAATAAATAATTCTGCAATAATTGCATATGAAATTTGTGAAGCTCAAACTTATGTTAAATTAAGATTTTTTCCACTTAAGAATCTTTTTTCTGAGCAAATAGTCAGGATTAACCCCTGAGCATTATTGGGTGTGGCCCAAAAAGCAACCAAACAAATAAATAAAAAATAAAAATACTAATTTGACCTATTGATTAACCTAAAAATACTTGAAAAGTAACAAATACAGAGAGGTTCTCTAAACTTTCCATATCTGCCTAAAAATGAATCCTACAAGAGGATACCACCTCCCTAAATTCACTTTTTATGATATTTAATAATATAGCAAAAAAGATAATATATCATATTAATTAGACATATATATTCTGAGGTCCTTTTAAATGATAATTTATATCATTACAATAAATTGATAAATAGAAATATTATTGGGGTCAGAGTATAGTACAGTCTATACAACTATAATACAGCTTTGCATGTGGCAGACGCAGGTTTGATCTCTAAAAGCCTGTAGGAGTCAGGAGTAACCTAGGAACATTGCTGGATGTGATCCAAAATCTAAAAAAAAATTCCATAAATTGCCCCTTCAATAAACATTTTTGAATTTTATTTAAATATTTATTACTTTAATAAATAGTAAATTATTTATATTTAAATATGTTAAAATTTAACATATTGAGGTGGCATAGTAGTAGCACAACTGGTAGGGCATTTGCTTGCACACAGCCAACCTGGGTTTAATACTCAACATCCCATATGATTTTCCAGCCTGCCAAGAGTAATTTCTGAGCATAGAGCCAAGAGTAACTACTGAGCACTGCCTGGTATGACCTAAACTGTCCAAAAATTTAACATATTGTATTAATAAAAAAAAGCTTTGTTTCACTTAATTTTTGTACTATATCCCATGCATGGCCTCAGAGCTCTATTCAGAGTAATTTTGCTGATCTGGCCTCATCACCTTTACACGGGGTAAATGTTTATAACTATGTACCCTATCAGATGGAAGAATTATATCGGTTTAAAAAAGCATGTAAAGAGTACGGTCCAAAATCATCATACAGTGTGGAGTTACTAAAACTTTGGAGTCATAACTCATCTTGGACTTTGTATGATTTTAAAAGAATTGCTGAAATATGCCTGTCATCTGAACAGTGCACTAAATGGAAAATGTACTATTCAGAAGGCGTAAAAATCAAATTATATAGCCCAGATGGTACGAAAAAACAAGTGGCAGGTGTTACTCTATCGCATGAATTATTGATGGCAGAAAATCAATTTGCAAATATTCAGATACAAGCAGCTTTACCTAAAGAAATCTTAAATTTACATTGGAATATTGCATTGTCATCATGGGAAAAAAATTATTCTAACAGCATTGGTAGAGGAAACTTTTTAAAAATTACCCAAGGCCCTTATGAGACATATGCAGAGTTTGTAGGTAAGATTAAATATGCTCAAAGGTTACAAGTCAAAGATGAGGAGATGGGAAACTTCCTAGTAAAATCCTTGGTATATCATAATGCAAATTTGGCCTGTAGATTAGTACTGAATACATTAAATGAAAAGGCAGATGTGAATGATTTCCTTTATGCCTGTCAGAATGTCTATGGGAAACCCCAACACCCACCCCACTTAAACTCGGTACAAACCTTCCGAGTTACCAAGGGAATGATGCCTTACTCCCCTCAGGGACAGGGCATTTTCCGTAAACCAGGTCTTTGCACAAAATGCAAAATGGGTCGCCACTGGGCGAAAGATTGCAGATCCGGAAACCTTATTGATAATAACTTAAGAAGAGGTTTCAACACAACACCCAGGAGGCAAATCATCAGCTACCATTGTGGAAAACAGGGGGATATCAAAAGGAATTGCCATTTTCTTATAAATTCAGTTCCTCAAGGGCACACATATACAAGATGCAGGGAAATGCCCACAGGGCCTCCCCCCAGGCCCTTCCAAATCAGGGGCAAAGTTCACAGACAATAATCCTTCTAAGCCAAGCCCAAGAAAATTCATCACTATAAGAGAATTAATTCACGCCACATCAGGGAGCACTGGATTAGACATATTATGCCCAGAAGACATTACAATTTACCTAGGATCATGCCCTTACATGTTAGAAACTGGCATTGTGGGCCCACCACCCCCAGATACTATTAAGTTCCCTCAACATAAAGGGTATATCAGTAAACACTGGTGTCATTGACTCAGATTCTATGGGAGAAATCATTGTAGTTATTACCATACCAGTTACATGGACTTTTAAAAAAGAAGAAGCGATTGCCCAGATAGTAATAGTGACATATGTCAAATTTGGAACTTCAGATAAGACTAGAATTGGAGGTTTTGGAAGCACAGATCCGGGTGCTGATCAAAACCCAATCGTGGCTCTGGATACTAAATTTAAAGATGAACTCCCAATGATCAAACTTCACTTGGAAGGGCAACCCTTTGACAGCATGATAGATACAGGTGCCCAGGTTACCGAAATTTCTGATAAAGAATGGCCAGAAAATTGGCCTCTTCAGGAAATTCGTATTCGCTAAAGGGAGTAGGAAGCCTGAGCTCCTGTCTGTTGAGTATGAGGACAATGATACTTTATGGCCCAGAAAATCAAAAAGCGATAATCATACCTCACGTGGGCCCATTTTTACCATCTCTGTGGGGCCATGATCTACACAAACAGTGGAGGGCAGAATTTCACATCCCATTAGCTCCAGAAGAGCCCGAACCTTCTCTTGATTTAAAAACTTAAATTTTTGTAGGGGCCACTGCCATAAATACCCCAGCAACAATAAAAACAAAATGGAAATCTGACGAACAAATTTGGACAGATCAGTGGCCCCTTAAAACTGATAAATTGAAGGTGCTGACAGAATTAGTAGGAGAACAACTAAAATTAGGACATATTGAACCTTCTTTTTCTCAATGGAATTTGCCTATATTTACTATAAAAAAGAAATCTAGAAAATGGAGACTTTTGATGGATTTTAGAGCTGTACATCTATCCATTATACCTATGGGCAAATTTCAGACTGGTTTACCATCATCTGTAGTTATACAAAAGGAATTCCACTAATTATAATTGATCTGAAGGACTGCTTCTACCATATTCCTATTCACCCAGATGATAAAAAACGTTTTGCATTCTCAGTTCCTTCTCTCAATATTACCCATCCCTGCAGACGTTTCCAATGGACCATTCTCCCCCAGGGCATGTTGAATTCCCCAATAATGTGTCAGTTTTTTGCAGATAAGGTTTTGAGCCCTGCTCGTGAAAAATTTTCTCAAGCCATGATATTTCGTTATACAGATGATATCTTGCTCACAATGAACAACAAAACAGATTTACAGGACTTATGCTCTTATGTTATTGACTGTTTACAAACATCAGGACTAAAAACAGCTTTAGAAAAATACAGATAATGCCACTGTATCAATATTTGGGTTTTATTTTGGATTAGACGTCAATACGTCCACAAAAAATTTCTATCAAAAAAAAAAAAAACAAAACCTCAGAATGCTTAATGATTTTCAGGGATTTTTAGGTGACGTAAATTGGCTTCACCCTGCACTAGGAATCCCGAATGCAGAGTTGTCTAATCTGTTTAAAACATTGGAGAGTGACCCTTCCTTAAATAGCCCGAGAAACTTAACAATAGCTGCCAAAAATGAATTGGACATTGTCTTGGGCAGACTACAAAAATCTTTTCTCTTAAGATTCATCCCAGGAGAAAAGGTATTTCTGTTAATGTTCCTTACTATAGAAACCTCCACGGGGTCTTGATGCAACAGACAGGACCTTTGGAATGGGTGGATTTACATAACAAACAGCCTCCAGCCTCGCTCTGCTCTTGGAACAGTTCCTACTTGGAACTGATTTCAGAGATTATTATCAAGGCAAGACTCAGATCTATATCTTTACTATGTTTTGACCCAGATATAATAGTTTTGCCAATACCAAAAAAGGAAATTGAGTCAATATTGCCTCTTAATGAATCTCTACAAAGGGCCCTCTCAGATTTCACAGGAGAAATATCCTCCCATTATCCAGCAGGAAAAACTTGGGACTTTTTAAAGAAAAATCAGTTTGTTATTTCTTCAATTATTCTGGATCCCCCTATTCCAGGGGTCTCAAACTCGTGGCCCGCTGGCCATTTGTGGCCCTCCATACAACATTTTGTGTCCCTGCCATAGAGAAATCTTTTTTGCTTTGTGTTGTTTTAGTTGTTTGGGTCACACCCCCCAATGTTCAAGGCTTACTAATGACTTTGCACTCAAGGATCACCCCAACTTTGCCTCCTGTGGCCCCCAGGTAAAAAGAGTTTAAGACCCCTGCCCTATTCCCTATGCCAAGGTTTATTACATCGATGGATCCCAAAATGGAAAAGGAGGAATAACCGGAGACAACATTAAATTGACCATAGATGCCAAATATAAATCTGCACAGAAAGTTGAATTAGCAACGTTAATTTACCTATTAGAAAATGTATCTGAAGCCATGAATGTCGTTTCTGATTCTTTGTATGTGGTAAATTTATGTCATGTAATAGCCACTGCTTCCCTTAATGCTAATAACCTGATCATACAGAACTTACTTAAATGATTACAGCAGCTTCTTCAAAAACGAACTGAGCCCATCTTCATCACGCATATTAGAGCCCACTCAGGTCTTCCAGGACTGATGGCTCAAGAAAATAAAACTGCTGACTGCTAGCAATGCATATATTTAAATCACCTGTAAAGGAACATTCAGCCCTACACACAAATGCTTGCCGTTTACATGTGATTTACAAAATTCCATGGAAGCAAGCTAGAGAAATTGTAGAAAACTGCAACATATGGGCACTATTAATAAAAAAAAGTCTCACATAGCAGGAGCAAACCCAAGAGGCTTACAATCTAATGAACTTTGGCAAATGGATATAACTCAAACAGATTTATTTCCAAGAAAACCTTATCTTCATGTTGTGGTGGACACTTATTCTTGGTTTATGTGAGCAATGCCTATGTCTTCTCAAAAATCTAAGGCTGTTTGTAGTTTTCTTTTACAATATTTTTCTGTGATGGGTATTCCATGTTCTATAAAAACTAATAATGGGCCAGCCTATGTTAGCAAAACTTTAACATTTTTTTTTGTAAAGAATGGCAGATAAAACATCTGAAAGGAATTCCTTACAATTGTAGGGGACAGGCCATTGTAGAAAGGACTCACAGAACCTTAAAAACTCAATTACAAAAAAATAGAAAAAGAGGTTTTCCACCAACGGATTTTCTATCTTTGACTTTTATCCCACTAAATTACTTAAACTTACTCCAAGGGGAAAGTTACACTGCAGCAGAAAGACATTTTAAAGAAGATATTCATAGACAAGAAACAATCAATAAACCTATTTGGATCAAGGAGGATGACAAATGGATAGCTGGATATCTTCTCCTGAGAGGAAAGGGTTATGCCTATGTTTCTAAAATTACAATCCTCCCAAGAAATTTTGGGTTCCATTATGCCTTGTTAGAAATCGGCTAGCACAAATGATCAGCTTCAGACTATAAACTCCCCTTCAGAGCAAAAACAGAATACTCCAGACACTAACAACAGCAATATTGCTGAGGTCTCTGGGGCAGGAAACAAGGATTTAGCTGTCACATACCATACATTGAGTGAGACTGATGGTAATGATAAATGCTTACACTCCGAGATGCAAAAGGAAAGACAGGAACCTGTCTTAACTGGGCTCCAGTATATAGGAAACTCTTGTTACATGAACTCAATATTGCAATGCTTGTATAATATTTCAGACTTGACTCAGTATTTTCATCAAGATCATTATAAAAAGGATATTAACAAGAAAAATCCAATGGGGCATGAATGTAAATAAGCCGAAGATTTTGGTCGGCTCATAAAAAACCATGGGAAATGGATTTCATAGATATATTAACCCTGAAAGCTTCAAAGTAACAATTGGTTTGCTTAATGACCAGTTTGCTGGACACAATCAGCAGGATCCACATGAACTACTGATGTTTCTTTTTTTTTTTTTTTTTTTTTTTGGTTTTCGGGTCCCACCCAGCAACGCTCAGGGGTTACTCCTGGCTTGATGTTTCTAATAGAGGGATTACATCAGGATTTGCTTACTGTAAATCTAATGACATATAAAAACTACATGTCTTATGGAAAATAAAAATTATGAACAATTTAGTCCAGAACACCAATAGGCTCACAAAGCTATTATTTATGATCTCTTTAAGGACAATTCAAATCTATACTACAGTGTCTCACATGCCACCAAAAGTCTGAGGTTTATGAAACATTTGTTCATTTGTCTCTGGCTGTCACATCTACAGATAAATGTACATTACAGAAATGTCTCTCTGTATTTTCTAAAGAAGAAGAGTTAAGGGATGACAACAAATTTCAGTGCAGCAGCTGCAAAACTAGAAGAGATTTTTCAAAGAAAACGTATTTATGGAAACTGCCACCAGTACTTATAATACACTTGAAACGTTTTGCTTTTGATGGTAAACAAATAAAAAATTGCACACGTATGTGGATTTTCCTATAGAAGACCTCAATTTAGTAGAATTCTCTTCAGAGAATAAAAGCAATATTAAGAAATACAACTTATCATCAGTGTCAAATCATTATGGTAAAATTCACTATGAACACTGGACTTCATACTGTAAAATTGCTGCAAAACAACACTGGATCAATTTTGATGACAAGAAGATCAAAAAAGTCCCTAATACATTGGTGAAATCCACAGCAGCATACATCCTGTTTTATACTTCTAAAGATCTACAGATCTTTAGAACACCAGATAATCTGATATCTGTACACCAGATAATCATTTCACTTCCTTATCAGTTGCTATTAATGTTCTATGATTCTTTCCACAGGCATGATCAATAAATAGGATTGAAAATCATGGACCCCCCCAATGTGTTTCCTTGTAGGGTGGATTTACGTCTTAATTTCATTATTGCTCTAGACCTCAGTTAATTATGAAATCTTACAATTTAATTTAGTCAAGGTTCACCTGAAAAAAAATTTCTCATCGTATTAATGTTGTTTTTCTTTCTAGGTATACTCATTTAATGACTTTCACTCTTTTTATTTTAACATCATTGCTTTATTTCCCTCAATTTAGGTTTCAAGACATTGACATAATGATACTTTTTAGGTGGACTTTCTTCACAGTGCTTCTCACCTATGATGACTATCATAGAGTGACTGTTATACAATAAGTTTGTATGTATACTATTATACACGTATAGTAGAGTTTTCCATGTTTGTATTATGCATAAAATTCTCTTTCAGATCTGCTCTGCTCTGCCATTAAAATTTTTTTGAATTTGAAATGATTCATCTAAACAATTACCAGCTATTACATTTTAAAGCGCTTTTAGTTGATTCAGCTGAATTCTTTTTTCTTTTGCTCTATTTTGGATCCTTTTCAACAAATATTTTTTGGTATGAGTGAGTGTTATGGCCATATTTTTTGTGAAGTCTGTATGTGTATGTCTTGTTCAGGGTCTGTCTGTTTTGCATATTTTGTATATAGTTCCCTTTTTCCTAACTTTATCTTCCCCAATTTAGTCTTTCTTATCCTTCCTTCTCTCTTCCAAGTCCTTAACATTTAATTTTCAGGATTCCCTTTACATGTGCAACTCATCTACCTTACCCACAACTACAAGCCTCCTGATCTCGGCCTGAGGAAGAAATCCGTGACTGTTGGAGTTTTGTACCATGTTTGCTGCAAACTTGTTGAAAATGAAGCTACCTGGAATTTGTGTCACAATGTAACCCCAGAGAAAAGATCCATGAATAAGACCCACAGTCTCTGGATCCCAGTTAAACTGTGCAATCTTTATTTTTGTTTTTTCATCCACATACACAGTGATATTGTTGATCATTTCTACAATGGCTACCCCAAGATTGCACCAATCCCAAAGGAAATGCAGAAGCCCCACCAACTCATGATGGTAATGATGTAATGCTTGGGGATGCCCCAACACGTGGATGACTGTACTGGCCTTCCTTCTTTATTCAGCTTGATGTTATTTTCTGTATCAGGCTTCAACCCGCTTTTCCAGACCCATCCAGTGTCTTTTTCCGGTTTTTTTGGAGTTCTAGACCCCTCATCTTTACAGATTGGTATTGGACTTTGTAGAAATTTCACGTTTTGTATTTTTCTTATAATTGTAATCCTTTGAATTTATATTTGGTACTATACTTTTTTTTGACTATTGTAATTAATGTTTTTCTATTTTAGTTTTTAATTTTAGGAATTGATGTTGTATTACATTAGGGTTTTGCTTTCTTGACTTAGGTTAGTGGGTTAGATATTGTTGTCTATAATTTCCTAAATGATATTTTTGTCTGTATTCAGGGTTTTTTGTGTGGGCACATCATAGGCAAAATACTAGGTTTATAGGAGGTTCCATCCATTTTAGATGGACCCTCAAGTTGTTTATGTACAAAGGGAGGGTCTATGCCTTATACATTTTGTTTTGGTTTGTGACTTAAGGTCCCATCTATAAATAATCGACTGTATTTGTACATCAATTTTGGACATCATATGGATTTCAGCCTGGATTAAAAACTTGGATTAAGTTCAGATACTTATTGATCATCATTGCAGTGGCTCCCTACTGTGCAGGGGGTGTATGTGTCTCTGCCTTCGAAATAAAGGCCTAGTTCAATGCCCTCAAAGATGGGCTTTCTGGTCTATCTGGACTTGAATGAAAAAGGGGCCGGAGAGATAGCACAGCAGTTAAGGCATTTGCCTTAAACACAAAAGGATGGTGGTTCAAATCCTGGCATCCTATATGGTCCCTCCATCCTGCCATGGGTGATTTCTGAGCATGGAGCCAGGAGTAACTCCTGAGAGCTGCCAGGTGTGACTCAAAAACCAAATACCAAAAACCAACAACAACAACAACAAATAAAGAAAAGGTGCTTCTTCTCGCCTGCTACACAACCTTTTTGGTGTCTCTTCGAAGGGTCTATGTACATCATAGATTTATCTTCTCAGGAACTTGTAGTTGATTCCTTGATACATGTTTCTGGTTTTAGACACCCTGTGTTTAGGTTAGAAGTTTTTCTTTACATTTTCCTGTGATGCGCTTATGCAAACAGCCGCTCTTTTATTTGACTAGTTTTTCCTTTAATAATTGTAGACAATATTGTTTGTTTACTAAAAACAAATGGGGAATTGTTGTGTATATAAACATTTTAATGGGATTATTATGTTACTGACCCTACCCTGATTGGTGATTGCTCCCTACCCCAAGGTGTGACTTGGCATTTTGCTCTCACCATAGGGTGGTACCTGATTCTGCTCCCACCATTGGGTAGTACCTGATCCCACCATTGGGTGGTACCTGATTATGGGGCATAAAAGCAAGGGTCTGTGGAAGGCGAGAGGCTTTTTTCCTGTGGCCTATTCTTAGGCCTTTTGGAATCGGCCTCTTCACGGAATAAAGAGCTGTTTTCTTCGGAAGCCTGACTGCCTTTTGGCTTTCTTCCTGCCTCATTCACCTCAGAACTGCCGACTGAACAGGGTAACAGATGTGTGGCCCAAGCTGGAGGAGAAAGGCCTCATCCTCCATCAGTCAACCTCTTCAGGGGCTGACTTGCAACAATTGCTACAGATACAATGCGTTTTTCTATGGTATTAATGATGTTTCTGCCATAATCATGACTATTTAATGAAACATCAATCAAAGTCATTTTCAGGCTCTGATATAAAATATTAAACATGAGATCTGCAACACTCTAAATCCCTGAACCATATGTTCTATCTCAAGAACCACTAATTTTACCCAGAAGAATTTCACAATTAAAATGGTTCCTATTGTCAGAGAACTAAAATTCCTTTGTGATTCTTATTTGATTAAAGCTGTTTAATTGTAAATTTTCAATAATATTGTTTTCTACTGCTCATACAAGCAGGAAACAGTTTATAGAAAGTAAACTCTGTGATGAAATGTACAAATTGAACTTATTCCTATACTGTGCTTTCCATCTGTTTCTTGCCTTTTTTCTTCTACATTTCAAGATTTTATACTTTATAAAAAATATACAAATTATTTTTTTCCTAAAATACTTGTTCCTGGAAACATATTCAGAAAATATAAAGCAATGTGGAGTGAGAAAGAATTAATAAATGAAATAATTTAATTAGTCTACTAGAGCCACAGAAGATATCATAAGTGATAAACACATATATTGCCCTTATATAAGTTGATTATTGAAAGATATCTTTAATTAGTCAAGGTAATAAAAATCAACGTTTTTTCCATACATTACTTGGTTAATATACTCAAAATAATTATTTTTAAATTATAATTTAATATCATAATTATTTTTATTTTTTAATAATTTTTATTGTGAAAAAAGTGAATTACAAATCTTTCACAGTAATATTTTAGGTACAAAGTAACATTGAATCAGGGGCATCCCCACCACCAGTTTTGTCCTCCCTCCATCCCTTTTCCCAGGATGCAACCCATATCCTCTTCCTTTGTCCCCCAGGCTGCCAGTACAAGTGGTCCCCTCTATGACTAGCTTGTTGTAGATTGGGTATTGATGCTGTTGTCATTGGCTTTGGCTTTAGTATTTAAGTCTGATCATTTTTCTTATTTCTACTCAATGTTCATAGGACTGTTTGGCCTTGGTGCCGTCCATTTTTCCTCCCTCAATTTATGAGACAGAACAAGATGATTCAAATTACATTGTTCTCTTTGAAGAAAAAATAGAAAAAAACAAAACAAAAAACAAACAAACAAAAAACTGGAAGGAGTTCATCTAGAGGTTATAAATATCAATTTAAAAGAAGAAAGGGAAAAAAAGAAAAGCATAAAAAGTAAAAAAATACAAAAAATTGAAACAAACAATAAAGAAACAAAAACCTACAATAGAAAAATCAAAGAAATAAAAAACTATAATGACAAGAAAAAGAAAAACTAAGAGCACCACAGCAGTAAAAAAAATAAAAAAATTAAAAACGAACAACAAGCAAACATTAATCATGAGCCCTAAATAAAAAAAGAAGAAAGAAAAATCAATAAATAAAAATTGTACTTTTTTGCATAGGAACAGTAAATATCAGGAATTAGAAAGGGAATTCCATTGGCCTAAGAAATACAGGATTTTTCTGCCCTTAAAGTATATTGTCATGGGAATAACTACAGGCTTGTACATGCTCATTCTCATTCCCCTTGGTCTTTTTATGGTGCCAGGAAACTTAGTGCTCAGTTGTGGATGATAAAATCTCTGTAACTAGAAATCTTGGTATTTGCACAGATCATAGGAAAAAGCCTAAGATAGAGTCTGTCTTTACAATTTTAGAAGTTCTGTTCCATCACTGTTGTTTTAATAAGTCTTTTGTAATTGGTGGTCTTGGTTTTTGCACCCATCCAAGGATGAAGCCTAGGATAGTCTTTCATTATGTTGCCAGAAGTTCTGTTCGGGTGCAGTTGTCTTAGTCAGACCTCTGAAATTAGAGATCTTGGTTGTTGTACAGATTGTAGGCAAAAGCTTAGGCTAGGGTCTTTCTTATTGGTTCCAGGATAAGTTCTCCCCAGTCATGGTTGTCAAAGTCAGTCTTCTGTAGTTAGCGATATTTGTTTTTGCACAGATCAAAGGATGATGTATTTTTTATTTCATCTTATAATTAGGTGATTAGATTAGACAACCTACTCTTAGATTAAGTTGTTGCCATTTCCTCATTGTCAGGATATCGAATCAAAACTGGTGCATGTTGGTGTCACAGCAGTATTAAGAATTTCCCAGGGGGAGTTTGGTTCCTGGTGTTGTTGTGGTAAACTGTGTCAGTTTTATATCTGAGATATAGGTTTTGGGATTGACGGTCACCGCCTTATCACATGGAGTCTAAGTTGAATCCACATGATATATGTTCAGGATGGAAGGCTCTCCTTTATTGTAAAATCTATGACTATTTATCCCTAGTAGATAAAAGCTTGTTTCTCTACATAAAATTTCCCCCTTATTAGTATTCCTTTGCTAAAGGAAATGGTACTATATTATATTGCTGGCACATTTGGGGGTGAGAGTGTTAGGCTACATCATCTCTGCGCCTGGTTTTGACCTGAAATTTTACCCTAGGCAAGACTTTTTCTTGTAGGTTTTTGTGCCATTCAGAATCAAAACTGGTTCTGAAATCTAGAAAATCTATTAAAATCAATAATAAAATTAGGCTGGCATCTTCTATAATTTGATACATTTTAAATCTAATATTCCCTGAGTAACACCACTAAGTATAAAGGGAAAAGGTAAACTGGAAATCCTTGAGGTTACATAATACAAGGGCAAGGAACTTGCCTACCCTGTGACTAATCTAGTTTGATCCTCAACCACTACATATTGTCTCCCAAGCACCACTAAGAATAACTCCTGAACACAGAGAGCTAAGAGTTAGCCCTGAGCACTGCTGGGTGTTGGCCAATATCACCCCCCCCAAATAAATAAAAAATAGAAAACCCAAATGAAAATATAGATGAATAAATAGGCAACTAATGGAATTAAATGTATGTGCACATCATAAGACACTCAAATAATGAATAAAAAATTAAAAATTAAAGGATTAACGACTACTTCACATCTATTTCAAAGGGAATTTGTGTAACATCAACTATTGTCATCAATTATTATGTGAAATACAATTTTTATATACAGCTGATAAAAATATGAACATCATCATATTTAAAAGCAATTTTCAATTGTTGGACAGCTATTATTTTACTATGAAACAGTGATTTATTCTTAGTAATTTTTAGAATGTTGCATAAATTTATAAAGCCAACACATGCAAACATTATGATAAAAATTGATGACAATATAAAATGAAGACCTAGAAATTTAAATGCTAAAAATGCAAATAACTTATCTAAGAAGCTATATATTATGCTTTGTTCTAAAATATATAAATAATAATTTTTGATATAAAATAATTCTAAAAATGATATGAATTC
Source organism: Suncus etruscus (assembly GCF_024139225.1). Classification (NCBI taxonomy): domain Eukaryota; kingdom Metazoa; phylum Chordata; class Mammalia; order Eulipotyphla; family Soricidae; genus Suncus; species Suncus etruscus. The sequence goes on from NC_064860.1 coordinate 68,000,425, forward strand.
ACTAGATTTCCATACTTCTATAACATAAGCTATCAAGATCATCTAACCAAATCCCACTTCTCTAATTCTATTACTAGCAGTAACTTTTTAAGTGTAAGACCATTATCTTTATCTATTTAGATATTTTTTTTAGTCACCGTGAAATTAAAAAGTTATTCATGATTAGGTTTCAGGCCTACAGTGTTTCAACATCAACCTATTTATCAGTGTCCACTTCCTTTTACCAGTGCCTCACCCTCATTTTCCACTTACCCACACACCAGTCTGCTTCTAGGAGGGGCGCTTTTTAAATAAGTCTGCAATTTTTCTCTACACCATTATTACTGAAAAGGCTTCATGATAACACTTTACTGCCTTTCAGCATCCCCTCTTCTTCATCTTCCTGGACATTTCCCTTCACCATAGTTATAGTCCTCTCTGCCACCAAATTTCCTAAACATCTTTAACGGTTTCATGTGATTTACTTTCAGAGAAAGTATAGAGACTAATGAAGTCTGACTTCATTATAATATGATTGATTTTTATTATAAAATTATGAAATGGCATATGCTTTATAGATCATTTATTATTATTTTTGCCAGTTAATTGCCAGTTCTCTACTGGCAATATCTTTTCATTTCTAGGACTACACAGATCCCAATATGAATCTTAATAGCTAGATGACAATAAAACCACTATAGAAATGTATAGCTTTAAGGCCGGAGTGATAGTACAGCAGGTAGGCCACTTGCCTTATATGCAGCCAATCCAAGTTCAAACTCTTGCATTCCATATGGTCTCCTATGGACAATTAGATTGATTCCTCAGTGCAGAAGCAAGAGTAACTTTTGTCATTGCTAGGTGTAATCCAAAATTTAAAATAAAAAATAAAACTAAAAAAGACAAACAGAAAGAAAAGGAATATAGAGCTCTTATTGCAAACCTTTTAAAAACTATTGCAAAATATCCCTTCAACTTATTGTTATAAATAAGGGCAGAAGATAAATTTAAGAGGAATAAATATCTCAACACTAATTCCAATGACCTGTACATTGATTACAGGTAAAATTTACTCTACTGCAGAATCAAAATACTATTGCTGTGATGTAATATATATATATATATATATTATGAATTTGAATATTGCTACTAAATTAACTAAAATAAAAAAGTGTTTAAGTAAATAACTTCATAATATATATTTCCCTTTTTACTCCTCTTGTATTGAAACAAGAAAAAGTAAAATGTTGTTAAGAAGAAAACTTGTTTGACTAACACTCTCCAGGTTACTTTAATATTTAGTTTTAGCATATAACATCTTCAAAAATATTAGGCATTTAGAATATTGCATACTTCAATATTTATTTTTTAAAATAGTTTTTTCAATTACATCATCCATTGACTCATTTTTACCTTATTTCCTAGTAATACCTTCCAAAAAATAACCTTTTTTTAATTTTCTGAAATTTGGAAATACAAAAAATAATAACTAGAATCTCTACACCTTAAAAATATTGTAGCTTGAAAAAGCAGAAATTCAGAAGTAATGCAAGAAACATTGAGTTGTTTGTCATCAGTCATATCCTCCTAATGTACATACACTGAATGATGCAGCACTATATTCCTAAATTAATTTGAAAAGTTAATATATAGTTTTCCTATTTTAAGATGAATTTAAATGAATATTGTTCACAAAGTTCTGTAGCAAAATATGAAGACTATCTACTTTGATACGATGCATGCTTTTCCTATTTCTGATTTTAAAACAAAACTTCTTTGCATTGGGGTCCTGTCCAAAAACATTTGTTGCTAACACCAGTCAAAACTCTTTATCCTAAATTATTTTCTAGTAATTTTATAATCTTAGAAATTAAACTTTGGTACCTTAATTATTTTTAACATTTATCTGGGGTTAGATTAGGGTTCCCATATTCCTCTCTATAGATAGATTCCCACCTCATCTGTTGATGACCCTTTTCTTGCACCATTTTGCAGTCATGAACCCATGTGTAAGATCAGTTTGTCTTAATTATATGAATGTTCTGAGCTTTTCTATATCTTTATGGTCTACATGACAGTTGGTCTAGTACTGTCATAGTGCTTTTGAATGATATACTTTAGCATCCTAACATTAGTATAGTGTGCAGCTTAATGCCGTCAGCTTCACTTTCTGTGCTCATGATCACTTGGATTTATTGTTTATCTTTTGGTGATCCCTCTGTTTTTTACCAGCATCAAGTTTGTTCACTTTATCTTCATCATCATTATCACAGTTTAGAAGGCAGCAAGATGCCTCTTGTTCTCTTTGTTCATACTATACAAATCAAAGACCAAAGAGCCACTAACATCAGAGCACTGACCTAGAGCAAGAATATCTGATTTAATCTATTTTCCGCTTTCTCTGAATTGCCACGCAGGACCTTTTGCATTTGTTCATTTCTTCCACTGTGGAAAAGAATATAAAGAGTACTGGGGCCTCAAAGAAAAAATAAAGCCTCATTTATTTGACTTTATTTGGGGACAGAGATGTTTAGAGGTTATTCCTGGTTCTGCACTCAGGCACTACTCCTTATTATGCTCAGGGTATACTTTGGGATATCAGAGATGAAATCTGAGTTTCCCAAGTGAAATATAAGGGATACTCTCATTGTATACCTTCTCCAGCCCTAAAATGACCCCATTTCTGTATGTAAAATGCTTCACACAATAGCCAGCGTGACAGAAACACTCACAAAGAAACATCACTCTAGGTGCTACATGGCTATTCAGGTAAATGGAGCTTGAAGTCCTGGCAATATAAAAGAAAATTAGCACAAAAAAAAATGGAAAAACTTTTGGCAAGGCAGGTCTGGCTTCACTGTACAACATATTTTTAATATCTATACCTTCTAAAAATTCTGGCTCTCATCTTAGAAATGAACAGAAAAAGGCATGGAGGCATTAGAAGGGAAAACCAGGAAGACATTTTTGCAAAGATATGATGGTGATACCTAACATCCCACAAAACTAAATAATCTGTTTGTAATCCAGAAAAGCCTAGGCACAATATCTTCAACAATGGCAGGTTGCTCACAAAAAAAGTGACTGTTTCACAAAAAGTGACAAAAAGAAAAATGATAATACAAGAAAAAGTGGACAGACAGGATCAAAACAAGAACCCTGAAATGATCGAAGAATCAATGATAGACACACAAGATAAATGATTTTTATGAGGATTTTCACACAGCTCCTCAGCAACCCATGGATTCTAATTAAGAGAGAAGTGAAAGGGAGAAGTGTTCATCCACAGCCCCACACTTTCTGTGGTCAGAAAATGGGAGAAAGAAAAAAGAGACTCCAGTGCTCTGGCATTCAAACTGAGGGCTTTAGGAGGTGGAGACTAAGCTGAGAGGGAGTTTGGTGTCCTTGACAAAGAGACCTCAGAGGACAACCCAGTAGATTCTACCTCTGTCACCTGGGGTGGTATTCATGTTTCCTCACCTACTTTCTATGAGAAATGCAGCATGAAGTCCCCAGCACACATCAATGGTGCTACTTTCTTAATTTTAAACTTCTACTATACATAACCATGAGCAAATTGTATTGCTTATAGCCTTCTTGTGTAGGGTCTTCTTACTGAAGAAGATATATAGATATATAGATAGATATATAGATAGATAGATAGATCTATTTATATCTGATATATATATATATATATCAATCAGATCAGATTAGATCAGGTATTTGTAAGCACTTTTAGGAACTTAGTATAGCTGCCTGACATTGTTTTGGATGTTCAGTAAGAAGATTGACTCTTTCAATATCTAAAAGAACATAAAAATGGGAAAATATTTTTAGATTTAAAGTGAAATCATGATATCCAAACTAACAATCAAAACTTAAAACTAAAAATTAAAACTTAAAACATGTCATGTGCAGGTTATGGGACAATGGTGACATGAATGCAACTCAAAATACTGGTGGAGGGAGGTCGACACTGGTTATTTAAATTGGCCTTGAAACATTGTAAGTCTAAAGCTCAACTATGAAGAACTTTGTAAATAACAAAGTTTTCAATGAAATATTAAGAAAATATAATTTAAAGTATTAAGTGGTTTACTAGTGGATGTGAGTGCTTGTCATTGTGGAGGCTAAGCTTCAGCAACTTCAGAAAAATGAGACACAAGCATCCCCTCAGCATGGTCTGAGATTGGATGGTTAACATTCATTTTATGGTTGAGTTCTTTAGGTGCCAAGAGTTAGCAGTAGTCTCAGAATCTATGATGAAAGATGGTAAAAGTTGGTCAAATCCCAAACTAAAGTGAATAATAGCCCATCCTCAATCTAGAGTGTTAAAAATCTATTTATTTTAGACTCAGATTCACTCATGAAGGCAAGAAGATTTATAGAAAAGAGGATCTGAACACAAATATGGCCAGAGGGTGATATCTACTAAAATACAAGAGCTCTCTTAGACCTACTAGGCAGGGAACTAAAGTTACTGTATGGTATCAAAGAATCCAGAGGGTGAAAGTGATATCTGGCTTGACAAGACAATAAGACTCAGGGCCAGGAAGCTAAAAAAAAAGAAAAGAAAAGAAAAGAGAAGAAAATGGAAGAGCAGGTTGAACACTTAGGCCCCCATGTAGGCCAGGGCCTATAGTTTTTATGACTATTTTGTCCCCTACCCCACCCTGTAGCCCATTGTGACTTCAGTGGCCTCTGATGTCTATATAAATAGGGCCTGAGGCTTTGAGACTCATTTGCCATAGGCAATATTTGAGAGATTGATAATGATGATCTCACAAAAATTTACTTTCCCCATGGACCACTCTATGGGCTGGCCTTTTGGGATCCTTCATAATTTTCTCCATTATTTTCATGATTTACCTCATGGTTTTCTTGCTCTTATATTACAAATACCAGGTAAGGACAAGGGAGAGTTCCTGGGGATTTAGTAAGAGGCCAGTGTCTAAGATGAAAGCATTAGAGAAACAGAGATTGGAAGTCTGAGGCAGGGTAGAATATTCTTTTTTCATAGACTAAGGGGCAGGAATAAAGGGTTAAAGAAAAGTGAATTTCACCTCGAGTGCGGACCATTTGGGTGTTGTGGCTGGGTCTGAGAGAAAACTCTCACATGCAGTGTTGCTTGAGAATTGGCTGTTTTGTTGGAGTCTCAGCTCTGCAGAACACAAGCCACAGACCCGTGTGTGTGGGGGGTGGGGGTCAATATTTTTGAGCTGCTCAGGACAGTGGAAATGAGATTCTGAGAATCTCAGTAGAGGGGACCAAGGTCCTTGCTGAGGAAATACAAGGATCAGGACCTTGTTCTAGGAGTTTTTTTTGTCAGAGCTCTGCTGACACGAAGGGTCTCTGAGGAGAATCAAAAGGTTTTAGTATCTTTGTAAGTGATCCAGGAAGAAACCTGGCCCCAAGTTCACTGAAGTGGTCCTGTGATGCTCGGATGAGGCTTCTTTGAGTAGCCCAGAGACCCCACCTCACTCTCCCTTTTCTTCTCAGCAATGGAGCGAAGCCAGAGGCCTTGCACTGAGGGGTAAGGAGCCTATTTTTGAGCCCTTTAATGGGGGCCCTCCTCTCCTGCCATCAATACCCAGGTCATGAACTCTGAGGATGTCAGTATAGACACCAACCCCAGAGAACCCAGGGCCCGGAGTGGAGCAAACGGTGGGAGGAAAGGCATATCCTGAAGGACCTTGGGGAGTCCTGCTGGCCCATCTCTGGCCATGAAGGGTGGGCTGGGCAGTGACTGCTACTCTCCAGTGCAGCATGGGTAAATGTAACTTGAGCCTCTACTTAGCCACATACCCTGAGAGTAGATTATGAGTCCCCTGAGGAAAAATTGTGTCCTTGAGGCTCCCTAGGTGAGTTAGGGACTTTGGAGATGGTTGTACATGTCTTTGCCCAGAAGTGGGAACCTCTGTGATTGTGTAGATTTGGGAAAACTGGGGCCTCAGGGCTGGCCGGGGCCACCCTGGACCCCCGAGAAGAAGCTCTGCTGTCACCCCTGATGTACACTCTCATTCCTGTATGGACGATAATGTGTTTCTCTAGAGGATGGAAGGACAAAACATGGAGGCAGCTGATGAGAGGGTAACTATTCTCATTCTCCTGTACCAATTCAGGGTCTGGGGCTGCCTGTCCTGTAGGGGAGGGGGAACCATGGATGGGTGTGGGGTCCCCAGAGTGGTTGGGGATACTGTGACTTCATGTGGCGTGTGGGGTGCTGTGACCTCATGAACCCTAGCCTGGAAGGGGGATGGATGTGGATTTCTGGGTCCTTTCCCCAGCCTGGCCCTGGGGACTTTTCCTTCCCCCACCAGGCACATCCCTGTGTTCTTTGTCCTCTGCAGACGCAGGCGCAGATCCTATTGCCGCCACCCATGGGCAGAATGCCACCCAGTTTGGGCAGGCCAGCTCACCCAGGCGGCCCTGAGTGTCCCCTTTCAGGCCCAGCGGGGCCCCTTCTGGAGGATCTCAGTCAAATGCCCCCTGGTGCCAAAGGGCGTCTTGGTGGTCCCCTTAAGGGAAGGGCCCTCCTCTCCAGTGCCATGGCCTGGTCGACCCCCCACTCATGACCTCCCCAGACTGCTGACTCAGGATAGCACACCACACACTCCAGATGACACACCGCCATGCACACTCAATGACAGTGCCAAGGAGTCCTGAGCACACACCTCCACACATGTGCCCTCAACAGAGACCTCGACAAGATTGAAGAACACCCCTTTTGTACAACAGCAGTTCCCAGAGGGCAGGCTCAGAGACTGCTCAGGGCCCAGGGGTGCCCCTCAACTCGGTCACCATCATCACCAGTCCCCACACCCTGCTGGTCGAGGTCACTCCAGGTTTCTGAAAAAGACCATAATCAATTGTCTGCACTAGTGTTGCTGCGGATGTCGCAAAAAGCACCCACGTTGACTTTGAGACGCTTGACACATCATTGAATTTGAGACACCTGACAAGTCATGATCAATACAAACAAATGATCTGACTGTGCTGGCTTGCCTGTCATTTTGTGCGGGGGACAGAGCAGATGGGAGATGAAACAATACAGATAGCCACGATACCTGGTGCCAAATACCTAGTGCCCCCTCTTCCTGAGGAAGTTTGGGGTGATCTCACTTTTTAGAAAAAGGTGATGAAGTCATCCTGCCCCTCTGCCAATGTACTAAAGCCTTTGTTGGAAAAGAACAAAGGGTGTATCCCGGATGCAGAAAGTGGGAGCTGATAAAGATGAAGTTGGAGATCAGGGGTGAACATGGGGATGTCTGTGAATGTCTGAGTGTGGAGGGAGAGCACAGAGCTGCACTTGTGCAGCTACACACCCTAGTAGAAGAAAAAACTGCTGCCGCCTCTCAGGAAGTCCCCATGAGAATTGAGGCCCATCCTGAAATTGCCCTATGATGAGACAGTTTCAGAGAAGGGGAGTGACACTGAGAGGGCGGCCACTGCATCCCTGGGGCTCCTAAAACTGAGAAGAAGAAGCAATGCCTTCTGGAAGAATGAAAAGTAAGGGTGTGGGGGGCAGGTCGGAAGGATGCTCTGCTGATGACGCCAGTGTATGTCATCCTCCTCACAAACCACCTACTCTGCCCCCATATCTGGCACAGGCACAGCTCCTGGATGCTGGTCAGTACCCCCACATTATTCTGCTGCCCTTGAGGAATGTCTGTGTGTCTGTGAGAATGAAGATGGTCTGCAGGGATGTGGCCAGGAATAGCCTCCCCTTTATGGAGAAGGGATGGGGAGTATTCTTATTAGTCACACAGAGAATACATAAGAGAATTCCCTCTTTGTATAAATATCCTCCTACCATGGGAATCACATAGGATATGTATGTGTTGCCAGAGCTAAAGGATATTTCCCCAGTATTTCTGCAGTCCTAGACACCTGGATGTTCAGGGTTATGCTGGGACCAACCTGTGGTTTGGGATGGGAAGAGAAATAGCTACTTTTCTAAGAAAAATTTGCAGGGAAAGACTCAACAATTGGATGGCATTTTCTAGAGGGACTTGACTTTTTTCAAAAGTAGTTTCTGAGTGACTATTCTTAAACCAAGAAAGCAGGCAGCAACTGGCTCAAAGGGCCACAGCATGTGCTCTCTATGTGTGAGCCCAGTGTTCAGTCTGAGAAGAGGGAAACCAGACACCTTACATTGCAGTTTTTCAACTGCCCATCAAGTCCCCCTAAAAATAAGAACAACAAAACCCAACTCAGAAGCTCACTTCAGCCTCTTTCATCCTTAAACTTTTAGATCCTTTACCATACGTATGCCCCAGACCTGACCACATCTGAATTTCAGCTTGCAGGAAGGAAATTTAGGGAAGTCATCATGTAGTCTCAGTGTTTTTGCCTTTATTTCAGGGCACTGCCCTCTATCTGCCAGTTTACTTTGGAGCTCCCCTACCGTGTAATAACACAGCATCACCCTGACTTTGAGATATTATTCCCTAAATTTTCAGCATAAGATTAACCCTAGTTTAATTGCCAGCATTTTCCCCTGAGCACGGAGCCAGATGTAGCTTCTGAATTCTACCAGCTGTGGCCCAAGATAAGCAACAAATAAAGAAATTTTCATATGCTTAGAAATACCCTATGATAGAATATCATGACACACGTATTACATGATATTATACTGTTATATTCTGGCATAGTTTTATCACTATTGCTCATAGTTAATTACTATAAACATATATCCCAAGAACTATTGAATTAATTTGTATATCTAGAAGTCCACAAAGGTTCTGAATACTTTGACATTAAATAATATATTTCTTTCCCATAAATATTAAAATTATGATCAAAGCATTTCAGAGAAACATTTATAGCCTTAAATCTGATTTTTTTTGGCCACCCCCATTGACGCTCAGGGGTTTCTCCTGGTTATGCGCTCAGAAATTGCTTCTGGCTTGGGGACCGTATGAGATAACGGGGGACCAAACCTCGACCATTCTAGGCTAGAGAGCACAAGGCAGATGCCTTAAGGCTTGCACCACCACTCGAGCACCTAATCTGATTTTTTAAAATGAGGCTTAACGGAGTCTTCTAGAAGTGAAAGCAGACAGCCTTCTGCCACCCTACACCTCTTATTTCCAGAAGCCCCAGCAGTTACACCCACATCCTACAGCAGCTGCCAAATGGACAAAGGCCCAACTTCACTGATTCACCATTCATCTCAAAAGAGATGTAATCAGGGCCAGAGCAAGGTAGTACAGCAATTTGGGCTTTTGCTTTGCACATAGCAGATCATCGTTTAATCCCTGGCATCCCAAATGGTCCACTGAGCACCACCAGGAGTAATTGCTGAGCACAGAGCCAGTTGTGGCCCCCATCCAAGTGATGTAAGAGAGTGATATAAGCCATGACAAATCACTAAAAACCATTAGCTCAGTTCTACAGATCTTGGAGCTCTTAGATTGCATATGTGGCACCTCCAAATTCGACAATACTACCAGCCTAGTAAAAGCATACTAAATTCTATAAGGAATAAATCCAACAAAGTTCAAATAACAAACAAAATAACATAGAAGGCTCCATTAGCAACTTACAGCTTAGTAAACCCTCAATCACTCTAAGGACACTATTTGTGAGTTAAAACATTTTCACAAATTTTCTTTTACAATTATTTATTTTATTTTTTTTTATTTTGGTTTTTGGGCCACACCTGGCGATGCTCAGGGGTTCCTCCTGGCTGTCTGCTCAGAAATAGCTCCTGGAAGGCAAGGGGGACTATATGGGACACCGGGATTCGAACCAACCACCTTTGGTCCTGGATCAGCTGCTTGCAAGGCAAATGCCTCTGTGCTATCTCTCCGGGCCCTTATTTTTCAATAATAGCATTAGTCATTTGTAACAAGCAGTATAAAGGACTTTGTTGTTATTCCTGCTAAAGTGGCAGGTTTCATGAGGGATAAGAATGGAGGGAAGGTTACACTAGTGGTGGGATTGGTGTTGGAATATTAAGTGCCGGAAACTACTGTATTATGAGCAATTTAGTAAACTATGGCAGTGGTTGGCAAGCTGAGGCTCCTGAGCCACATGTGGCTCTTTACACTCTTTAATGCAGCTCTTCTGTGTGCCCAGCTGCTATTCCAGGAGTCAGGACTCTGGGGCAGCTGACTGGAACACAGAAGAGCCACATTAAACATTTTTTATTTTATTATAATTTTTTATATATTTATTTATCTAGTTTTTGTCGATTTCTTTGTTTTGGTGTGGATGTTGAAGCTGTTGTCTCCATTCTTATTATTTATTTATTTATTTATTTTCTTCTTTTCTCTTCTTCCTTTATGCTCTCTGCCATGTTTTTCATCTCAAGACCATGGCTTTTATGTGGTGCTTATCTTTATTGTTGGAGTGCTCACTGGATATTTTATTTGACACTTCTTATTTGTACTGTTGTGGTGTTTCACCTTTTTTCCCCCCTTTGTCTCTCAAACCGAGGAGGAGAGCCTCTAAAGGACTCCGCCCATTTTCAACGTTTTTTATTTTTACCCCAGTTTATTACCTTTCCTTTCTTCAAACAAAACCACATAACTTAAACTATCTAGTCCTGCCTCCCAAATAGAGGGGAAAATAAGGGAGGTACCAAACAGGTGTAAGATCACTAAGTAGTAAGTTAGGCACACTGAGGACCACTCATGCTTGCAGCCCCGTGGGTGAGGGAGAAGGTTGTGGGAGGCAGGACGGGAACAGAGGTACAGGGAGGACAATTCGGTGATAGGAATTCCCCTGATTTTATGTTAATATGTACCTAAAATATTATTATTAACTATATGTAAGCCACTATGTTTAAAATAAAAATATTTTATTAAAAAAGTGTAAAGAGCTGCATGTGGCTTGTGAGCCATAGCTTGCCGACCACTGACTATGGTGTTTATATAAAGCTTAAGAGAAAAAAGAGGGACTAGTCTGAGAATAATTATAGTGGATAAGGCAGTTGCTTTCCATGTGGCCAACCTGGGTTTATTTCCTGTCATTCCATTTGGTCTCCTTAACACTACTAGGAATGAGCCCTGAGTGCAGAGCCAGGTAAGCCCTGTGCACCACCATTGTGGACCAAAACAAACAAAAAAACAAAAATAGAGACTCAAAGCAAATATCTAAACTTCATGAATTTTTAAATGAACACAATAATCCCTAGTTAAGCAGAAAATTTAACAAATCGTTATTTAAGCACCATGATTACAAGCATGTTTGTAGTTGGGTTTCAGTCATAAGCACAATACTGCCCTTTACCAGTGCAACATTCCCACCACCAACACCCTTCTTCCTCCACTTCTGCCTTTATTCCTGACAGGCATTCTACTTCTCTCATTAAGCAGAAAATTTAAATGGTAAATATGAAAAAAATTAATGACAGAAACCAGTAAAACCAAGATAGGTTTTTTGAAAGGTCAATAAAATCAATAAATTTGTGACAAAACAGAAAGCAGTAAAAATTAGTAAAGTTATCAATGTCTGAAAAGATAGAATTGAAACTTTGATTTTACCTCTTCCACAAACAGATGATAAAAGGATTGTTGGGTCACAAAAACTACAGCACTCGTGAGACATGAGCAAAAAGTTTTATCTTTCTTTTATCTGACAAATGTTTACTTCATTTATATGCATATGCTCAACCACCCTTGCATCATGAGGACAAATCCTACTTAGTAGTAATAAAAGATTCTCTTAGTGTGCTATTGGATTCTATTTGGAAAGACTGTTTTGAAGATTTTTTCTTTATGTGAATCAGAAGTATCAGTCTGTAGTAGTTCTATAATATCAGTTAAAATTGTCTCTTTCATTTATATTTCCATCAATTTTTATACTTTTTTCTGCTAAATGTGATATGGGTTTTATTTTGTTTTATTCTTTTGCAAATCAACTCTTGGTTTCACAAAATTTTAAATATTTTTTTAATTTCTGTTTTACTTATTTTCATTCATTTTTTCTTTTTCTATATTTAGGTTATTGTTTTTCATCCACCCATTTTCAAGCATAAAAAGTTGATTCTATATTTGACACTTTTCTTCCTTATTAATTATATGCCTTCTGGTTTATACTTTTTCTGCATTCCAAAGATTAGGATCCCAAAAATATTGGTAAAATGTCTCCTTGTTTTCTTTCTCTTCAGCTAATATTTTAGTAATCCTCATTGGCTAAGGAAATTTTGAGAAGCATTCTGATTATTTTTGATATATTTGGAATTTTTACTGTTTTATTTTGTCAATGTTTTCTACTCTTGTGTGATGCAGATTGAACAAGATATTTGATATGATCTCAATATTTTCATATATATCAAGTCTTTCTGTGTGTAACTAAACATGTCATGTCTTGAAGAATTATACTTCACTATATTTAAATCATGATTCCCCCCCCCATAATTTCTTCTGTAATCTAATATGAGCCTTTTGTATATCTCATCAGAATACTTTAGTTGTGTTTTTACCATTTTCTTTTCCCTGGGTTTGTAATTCTTTTCTCCAGAGGCTGTAATGTATTTATAACATAAAAAGTTAACATAAACGTGGTTGGAATAATATCCCAGTAGGTGTTTTTTGTTTGCTTTTGTTTTATTTTTTTTTGTTTGTTTGATGTGTCTTCTGATTTCATGCTAGTGTTCGGTGATTAGATAGGACAACCTGCTCTTAGATCAAGTTGTTGCCATTTCCTCGTTTTCAGGATGTCATCAAAACTGGCACAAGTTGGTGCCAGAACAATATTAGAAACTTCCCTGGAGAGCTTGGTTCCTGGTGCTGTTTCAGGGAACTGTACTATGTCTGGGATCCATAGTTCAGGGTTGTACAGTTGCCGTCCGATCATATAGAGTCTAAGTTGGGTCCACATGAAACATGTTCACAGTGCGAGGTGCCCCTGTATTATAAAATATGTAGGTTCTTATCCCTAGTAGATAAGAGCTTGTTTCTCTGCATAAAATCCCCCCTTTTTTAGTATGCCTTTGCAAAAGGTCATAATGGTGCCATATTATATTCTGGTGCATTTAGGGGTAAAAATGATAGGCTACATAATCTCTATGACCTAGTTTTGACCTGAGTTTTTATCCCAGGCAAGGCTTTTTCTTCTAGATTTTTATACCAAGGAGAACCAAAACAGGTGAAGTTAAAGAAAACATATATATAATAGAAGAAATAAATAAAAAATAAATTGTAAAATAGTAATTAAAGAAAAAAGTGATGGAGGAGGCTACCTTTACTTTTGGGAATAAGCACACTAATATGTATAATTATAGATGCATTAAATATAATTATTATAGAGGTAATATAGAAGTATTAAACATACAAAGGAAATATAGGCATCCGTATTAAGTCTTTTGAGATATTCTTGTGAGGAGTGGTATCCAGGGCACATTTTAATCACAGACCGTGGTCTTGTTGAGTTTGAGAAATGATTTGCAGTAGTAAGGGATCAGGTAGTGTTCCTGAACTAAGGGTCCTCCTGAAGCTGAATATTTCCTTCAATTCCATTTGTGTGGCTTCTTTCATCTTCTGTAAAAGTTCTTTGAGTTGGTTATTTGTTCATCTATGGATTTCTTGAACTCGGTGGCTAGTTATTTCTTGATTTCTATTGCTATGGCTTTCATTGCCACTTTTATGTCCTCATCTATTAGGCTTGTGCGTTTGGTGGACTTGGAAACGTGCTAGGATTACTCTCTATAACCCTGGTTGCTAGTGTCTTCCTTAGTTTCCCCATATTTCTTTGCATTTGGTGATTTGGCATGAAGTGTTCTGCCTTTAGATTTCAGCCCTGCTTTGTCAACTGTTGCATGGGTCTAGGTCCCTTCCCTGGAGTGCAGCCCTAGGAGGGTCTGATGGCTGCGATCACTGAGGTTTGGCCCTGCCCTCAAGTCTCTTTTCTTACTTTACCTGCCAGCAGGCATAGGTTTCCTCCACCTTGCCCAACCGCAGCAAGGTTTTTAATATCCTCCCTTCTAATACTTGCAAGAATGAGCAGGATTGCCCTCAAAGTTGCAGTCCCCAAGCGCCCACAATGGCAGCCTCCACACCGTTAGTCTACCGTCAAGCCTTCTCCCTATAGCTGCGAGAGGGTGCAGGAACACCCTCCAAGCTGCAGTTCCCAGGCACCTACAATGGCGGCCTCCATGCATGTCAATTTTTTTTTTAATTTCTAATCTATTCAATTCTAAATGATTTTCTCTGTCTACTGAATTATTTTTAAGATTACTGAAATAAGAATTTTTCTTTTAGAATTACTTATGATATATTTACGGTTTTTATTTTGTTAGTAGTTTTGACTTTTATGATTATAAAATTTGTAGTTAAACTATTCTTTAGAAAAATATAAAGTCCAAGGTAGGGGTGCTTCTCCAGGGACTCTCATCATAGGTAGTGTCTAGAATCAGGAAATAATTAGAACTGCAATTGTTTGACAGGGAAGTCACTCTTCCCAGATGGTAAAACTCAACCTTGGCAAAAAGGTTAGGTCAGTTACAAATTTAACTAGAGTGAATAGCTCATTCCTAATTCTAAAACATTAATATGCTTCCAAAGTTAAATGTTGAGTTTGTTAATTATAAAGAGTTTTTAAAAAGCCAATGTTATAGAATGCAATGTGAACTTTCCAGATTTTTGCTCACCTCAAACCTACTGGGACATTTTTACAGTATAAATTAAATCTTTAGTTATGCTACATTAACCAAGCACTATAAAAATTAGGCATTTTCTTAATTAAATATGTTGTGGTATAAGATATTTAATATCAAGTTAATAAGCAATAAACAATCAACATCTAATGTTTTCTGTTTGGGATAAGAATACAGTCTGTCCAACTTTTATAAATTAAAATATTACCATATATGTGGGAGCTATTTTTTCTCAAATTTGGAAGGGTAAAAGATTTTGGGGATGTAGAAATGAAAGGTAAAGAAATTCCCTAATTGTAGAGGAATTTAATACAGGACTAAGTTTCTGAATTTAAGATATTTTTGCTTTCTTATAATTAATATTTGGCTAACAGGTATAAACCGTTATCAGTATTTGGGTATATTTTGTTATTATCTTCTTAAAACATTTAAATATGTACTTTTAAAACTGATCTTCATCAATCTTATGTTTAAAAAACAGAACTAGAAGTTTACAAATTAGATTCTTCATGTAAAGAATTAGTATTAATAAATAAGGGAGTAAGTTATGACATATCCTTATGAAAAGTAAGGTCTGCTGTTTTAAACATGCAGTGAAATTATTACATTTATCTAGAACTTAGAAATTTGTAAGATAGAAGAATGGAAGATAGAAAAAATGTAGTAAAGAAAGATAAAAGAATTAGTACAGTATAATTTAAACAAATTAAGGCAGCTAAATCAGAGCTCAAGGACACATAGTGTTAGTGAATTTCAATTACTTCTTAGTACAGACCATTAGTGCTATTAGTTCCAAGTAACATTTTTTTGATGTGGACTATTGTTTATTGTTAAGACAAGGCTTACAATGTTATGCAAGTTTTTTTGACAATGAGTAAAATAACATTTAACTTGAAATTTCTCTAAAAACTGAAGATAGTATTGATTGATTGCAGATGATATGTTTATAAATCAGTTTGCTTCAATTTTATGAAACATGCTCATATTCTCATTAATTGAAATATAAAAACTACTATATTTCTATCCAGATATATAAAGTACTTACAAACATTAATAGAATTTTAAAGACCCCTTCAAACAATGAGGAGAGAAAATAAACAAACACTTCTTTGAGAATGACCAAGAGGGCCAAAAACCACATGAAATATGCTCAATATAACTTTGTTAATAAGAAGTAAAGCATACATCAAGATGTCAATGATATATCTTATATGAGTGAGGATGACATATATCAAAAATTCTGGGAAAATTTATGTTGGCAAGGATGTAGTGAGGAGGAAACTCATTGCTGGTGGGAATGTTGTCTGGTCCAAACATTATGGGAAAGAGTATGAAGGGTTCTCAGCAAACTCAGAATTGAGCTGCCATATGACCAGCAGTTTTACTTTGGGTGTTTATCCTTAGGATAGAAAAACATTTGCTCAAGTAGATATAGGCACACACAATATTCATTGTGGCACTCATTATAATAGTAAGTTTTAGAATCGACCAAGATTTCCAATGACAGATGAGTAGATTATGAAGATGTAATATATAGGCACAAGAGAAAACTACACAGCTTTAAGGAATGATGAAATTATGCAATTCTCTGCTACATGAAAGGAACGGTAAGGTATCTTGTTAAATGAAGTAAGCCAGAGTAAAGGACAGGCACAGGATATCAATCATATGAAGTATACAGAATAACTGGGTAAGAGAATGTAATATTTTAAAAGAGGGGTGACTAAATCATTTCCCAAAGTATAGGAAGAAAGAAAGAAAGAGATTGGAAAGGAGATGAAGTAAAGCTAGATGAGAATTAATGGTTGGCAAGAGTCAAAAGTATTCAGTTACATCAGAGCTAAATATCCAAATTGAGAATCAACAACACTGATATCATGGAACCCAAACTTGAACAACCAAACTTAAAAGGTACCAATCAAATGGCATATCGGTGGGGGAAGATGGGTTATCAGAGGGAACCTGAGAACATTGGTGAATGATATTGTTGTGTGGTCATTGCTGGAATATTTTTTGTTTGTTTGGGGGGCACACCCAGCGACCCTCAGGGGTTATTCCTGGATCTGCGCTCAGAAATCGCTCCTGGCTGTGGTTACTTTATGGGATGCCTGAGATAGAACCCTAATTCTTCCTGGGTCAGCCACGTGCTAGGCAAAACCCTACGGGAGTGCTACCACTCTGGCCCTAGTGCTGGGACATTTTATGCCTGAAATTTAACTAGGAATAGCTTTGTAAATAATGTTTTTTTAATAAAATGAAAGGAATTGAAAAAAAAAACTGTGTGTGTATGATATATAAAAATACATCACTTTAGGAATTCAGTTCTGAAATTCTGTCTTTTCCTGTGAGCTTTAAAGGTCCCATTTCTTATCCAACATTTTGGTATATACTGCCTTATTTTTTTTAATTAAAATGTGTTTTTAATAAAATTTGAATATCCTCTGATAAATTTTAAGAGTTTTAATTACTATTATGAGATTAATACTGTATGTAACTGAAATATATAAATGAATAAAACACATATTTATTTATAATTATATAATTATATATTATGTATATTTGAAATATGTTAAATACTATTTAATAACATATTAAATTATAATATAAATGGATTAAATTAGCATTATATATTTACGTTTTACATTGTTATATATAAATATGTTTCAATAAGAAATAAAATAATATATGATATAATTTAATAACATTTTATGCTCCCTTTTTATGTTTTGAATACTTCATGAGTTTACCCTAAGTTATCAAATAATACATAACATCTCTTTTTGGAAGAGATGTTATTAAGCAAATTATTTCACTGGTGTTATTACTTTAGTAACAGGAGAAATCGTCTAGTTAATTGTTCCATTGCTTATTCATATTCTGTCTCCCTATCAGTAAGTGCTTGTTAGGTAAACCCAAGTACTCTGGAAACTTGTGTTTCCAGATACAACCTAAAAATAGAAAAGGAGAACTTAAGCAATGAGATAAGTTGTTTAATATACCGATAAACAATCCTTAAAATCCCTTTTGCTTGGCAGTATTCTATATTATTAGGCCCATCATTTAAGTAATAGACTAAAATCTAAACCCATTAATTCTTTTTTAGGAACTCTGCTGATTGCATAAATTTTTGTGATAGTGGAACTATTTATATCTGCACTCCCAATACACTAGTTAATCACTAGCTACATGAGACTATTGAGCACTTGAATGTGTTTAATCTAAGAATAAAATATATTTAATCTAAGAATAAAACTTTTATATAATTTTACTATTTTAAATTTAAACCATCGTATGTGGTAGTAGTTTCTATATTCCCCAACAAGACTCTTATAATAATTTTTGCAGTAACAGAGTACAAAGAATCAAAATGAATAAGGAAGAACAAGGTCAAAAGAAATTTTCTCCTTCATACATTTAGCTCTTTCAAGGACTTCAAGTCTATTTAAAGTGATTCTGAGAGCTGCTAGATATATGAGTCCCTGAAATACATAATTAAGCTGTAAAACGGTCTTTTTACTGATAGGCAATCATGTTGATGTCGCAATTAATGCCTGAACTCCTTTTAATGTCCACATAGGGAAGAATAATTACAAAAAGTCATTAATTAATGTCTATTTACTATTCCATTGTCAAAAGTAATTGGCTGGAGTTAAGATGTTCTTCCTTGATTAATGAGCTTATAAATACAAGGCCAAATCTTTGATGGCTACTTTATTTCTTGGACAAAATGCCTAAGGTTTGGATCACAATAGCACCAGTGAACAGCCCAAGGATATGTCCTTTCTTGAGCTCTGACTAACCCGGACACAATTCGGTATTGTATCAAGATGGATAGACTTGGGCATTCAACCGATGAGCTACCAAATATTGCATTTGTCCAAAAATATTCCACTCTTATAAAAAAGAGCCTTTAATGAACTGGTACTTTTATTTTGAAAAAATGTAATCAATTTATAACACAGTTATGAAAAAATATGGCATCCTCTGTTTTGCTTATGGCTATAGAAGCTCACAAAATGATTTAATTTTTATTAAGACTACCAGGACATTACTCAGACACAGATTGTTTATAAAATTATTTTCCTATATTTTTTGGCAATAATTGTATTCTTTTTCTGAGCTTTTTAAGTTCACTCTTCTATCACTTTATACAAATACCTTAATGTTTAAAGCATATTTTGTGCCCCCATATTTCATGTGATAATTTGAGCATTTGATACAGAGATCAAAACAGTAGTTTTATGTAAATTTTGTGCCCCCATATTTCATGTGATAATTTGAGCATTTGATACAGAGATCAAAACAGTAGTTTTATGTAAATTTCTGTATAAATGGGTATATAATTGAGCAACTGAATCCTATAAAGCTATAAAGCACATTTCAATCTACTACATTTTATAGTCTGTAATAAAAATAAAATTTAATAAATTATGACATATAATTTTATTATCATTGCATATTATACTCCTCAATAAAATATAAGTATAATTTTATTTATAATTACTTTAATGTTGCCAAATGCTATTACAAAATATTTAACTAGAATCAATTATTTGAAGCTATTAATAATAATATCAGTGATTTGTAACATTGAAGTTGGGTATTAATATAATATAGAATATACATACATTTTACTTTCCTATTTATATCTAGTAATTTTCTTTGTGTATATCATAGTAATATTTGATAGTGATTATTTAGGGGTTAGAGAGATAGTGATTGAGGAAGGTGTTTGTCTTTCATGTTTCTGACCCAGTTCCCAAAACTGTATATAGTTCCTGAGTACTATCAGGAATGATTCTGAACACAGAAAGTGGAAAAAAAAATCTCACTAGGTATGGAGCCCAAATTAAAAAGTATAATTATTCACTTGTCATCTTCTGTCCTTTAGAAACAACAAGGATAGCATAACCTGTGATAAATAAAATTGAAATAAAATATATTTATATTTATATTTAATGAATATAAAATGCATGTAATATACTATATATTTTGTTTTCTACTTTTCATATATTTCATGTATGTAATTGTGAACAGACATGTGTCATATGTGTGTGTAATCTTTTTTTGGAGGGCCACACCATGTGACACTCAGGGGTTACTGCTGGCTATGTGCTCAGAAATTTCTCTTGTCTTGGGGGGCCATATGGGACACTGGGGTATTGTACCTCCGTCCATCCTAGGTCAGTCATTTGCAAGGCAAATGCCCTACCTTTGCGCCACCCCTCAGGCCTTGTGTGTGTGCTCTTACACAGTACTTTTAAGACAGAGGACCTCCAAAACAAGTGTGAAAAAATTTTTAACATTCCCTGAGCTAGCCTTAAAAATCAGTTTAGAGCTTCTAAAAGTCACAGGAATAATTAGATATGTAAGAAACTGGTCAAGAGCAGAATGGGCGAGTATGGCCTCTGAGTGAAAGCTGAGGTGAATCCTGAATGTATAGCAACTGGAGACTGTCAGCTAACTACATTCCACAGCAGGATTTCTGTGTTGAAGAGGTGTGAGTGATGCTCTCCCACAGAGACTGCAACCTTCAACCACCCTAACAAGATGAAGGGTAGAATGCCATATGGAAGGGCCGCCAAGTATAATATTTTAATATCTAAACACAATAAAATAGCCTGTTAAAATTGCCCTTAGTAGGACTTAAGAGTCATAAACAGAGGTCACATGTTTGCTTGCTGGTCTTTACAAAACTGCCTAAAATGAAGCCATAAAAAATATTTGTGTGATGAAAATATACAAGTACAAACTGAATGCTAGATTATTTTAGATAAAAATTATTTTTATATCAGTTAATAGTTCTGCACATATATGGGAAGAAGTAATACTTTTATACACAAGAATACATGGGCACAAACATAATAAAATCTATACAAATATTTACTTATGTAGCTGTATAACATGCCTAGGAAGGCAAGATAAAATACTAGGTAAATTATATTGCATGAATAAATGAAGTTACATATAACAAAATAAAAAATATAAAAGTAATATATTTCAAAGATGTGATTCAACTAACAGCATCAAAAATAGGAAAGCTTAAATTTTAATATGCTTAGATAATTTAATTTCATTTTAAATGAACATAAATTTATAATAATTTTTTGCTTTGTCCTATTTAAATATGAGATAAATTTAAGAATTACAATATAAGGTGTTTTTGTGGGTTTTTTTCAGGGGGTTGGGGACACACCTGGTGTTGTTCAGGGGTTGCTCCTGGCTCTGCACTCAGAATTAGCTCCTGGCAGGCTTGGAGGATCATATGGGAAATGTACCCTTAATTATGAAATCACTGATAAAGTCTTTGAAAGACAAAAATATGATATATTGAAAATAAAATGATTTATGTTTATTAAAACTACATAATATGCATATATCATTAAAAAATCAGAAGCATCAAATGCATAATAAACTAACAATGACAGTGTATTTGCACACCTTAGAGTACACTTAAATAGAAATACAAAATCTCAAAGAATATTTAAATTTATTGATGACATATAAAGTACTAAATTGCTGCCATAGAGATTTCATGTATCAATAGGTAATTTTAAAACTTTTTATATTTTGTTTGAAATATATAATTTAAATAGATAAAAACAATTGTTAACTGCCTTTGAATAACTTTTATTTAAAGTTATTTTTATTATAGTTTGAAGGAAAAGTATTTGTGGCATTGAATGAATGAACCTTATTTGAGTTGTGTTCACTACCTTAATTTTATAGTTTCTTCTACTAGCCTTTTATCTAGTATCTTAACATATATTATTGTTATTTATGTGCATTCTTTCTTGATTATTAATGAATATTTGATTTTCTAGAAACTTTTTTTTAATAACACTTTTGTCGCATCCTAGATCTAGTGCACATATCTTCATTTTTTATTTGTTCCCAGGGAAATTCTGATATCCTCTTGGAATTCCTCTTGGAACTTGTTCAGTAGTGAGTTGTTTAGTTTTCAAGTGTTTGAATCTTCCAACCTCTCCCCAACTTCTGTTTATGAATAATTTAAATTTTCAATGCATCATGATTTGAGAGAATAGTTATTAGAATTTCTGTCTTATTTTTTATTTTATTTTATTTATTTTATTTTATTTTATTTTATTATTTATTTTTTTGGTTTTTGGACCACACCCGGCAGCGTTCAGGGGCCACTCCTGGCTATCTGCTCAGAAATAGCTCCTGGCAGGCACGGGGACCATATGGGATGCCAGGATTTGAACCAACCACCTTAGGTCCTGGGTCTGGTGCTTGCAAGGCAAAAGCCGCTGTGCTATCTCTCCAGCCCAGATTTTAATATTTAAGCCCACCCACAGGGTTATGAAGAGTTTCTACTATGTCTGCTAAGCCCATCTCTTCCATTTCTACCTTCGAAGAAAGTCTTTCCTTGTTGAGTTTTAGTCTGTGAATTTATCCAGAAGTAAAAACATGGTGGTGAAGTTTCTGACTACTATTGTGTCACTATCTATCTCCTTTTCCAGGTCACTTATTGGTTGTTTTAGATACTGTGATGGAATATAGTTAGGTATATAAATAGAGTAGGTGTTCACAATGTGAAATTTTTATTATGTGTATATTTCTTGACCATTAGGAAATGACCATCTTTGTCATGTATGATTTTTTAAATTTGAAGTCTATATTGTTTGATATAAGTATAGCAACTCTGTCATTTTTAAGAATAGAGATGGGCTTGAAATAGTATATTGTCCAGCCTTGACTTTTGAACTTGTACTTTCCCTGATTGTTCCGATGTGTCTCTTGTAGGCAACAGAAAGTTGAGTTCTATTTCCTGATCCAAGCTGCTATTCAATCTCTCCTGAATGGCAATATTAGTCAATTGAATTGAGTGAAAGGATTGAGGCCATCATCATTTATTTTATAATTAAGAATTCATCTGAACTTTTGTTTTGGTTTTGTTGTTATTGTTGTTGTTTTGTTTGTTTGTTTGGTTGTTTAGTTTTCGGGCCGCACCCAGTGATGCTCAGGAATTGATCCTGGCTATACACTCCGAAATTGCCCCTGGCTTGGGGGACCATATGGGATGCCAGGTCATTGAACCATGATTTGTCCTCTGCTAGTGCTTGCAAAGCAGTTGCCTTATGCTGTACGCCAAGGGTTTCAAACTCGCGGCTCGCGGGCTGTTTGTGGCCCTCCGTATAACATTTAGTGGCCCACAGCCGGCATTCAAATATTGCAGTATTCACAATTATTTGTTTACCACCAAATAATCTCAATAAAAATTGCATTAGTAAGAAAATAATCTCATTAAACATCGCATACCCCGAGCAGTTCCATTCGGGGTATGCAAATGTTTAATGCGATTTTTTGCTATTTTTTTTACTAATGCAATTTTTTATTGCAAATATTTGGTAAGAGAATAATCGCGAATACTTTGCACCTAGCACAGACGTCATTTCTGCTGCTTATGCCCGCTGTCCCTTGTATTATCAGAGGCCTAAGGGAGAGAAGGGAGAGAAGTTTATTACAAAATTAAATTTTGTCATACCTTCATCATAACTTCATCAAAGCCTCCAGTGAAGAGAAAGATTGATGATGAGCACAGACAATTTCAGGAAAAGTGGGAGACACAGTATTTCTTTGTTGAGCACAGGGGCATCCCCACATGTCTTATTTGCTCAGAGAAAGTTGCAGTGCACAAGGAATAAAACTTGAAATGCCATTATTCAACTAAACATGCTGAGAAATGTGCAAAATATCAAGGAAATGAGAGAGCCAAGCAGGTTGCCAGTCTTAAAGCATGTCTAATGAGGCAACAAGATTTCTTCAAGAAAGCAACCAAAAAGAATGTTGCATCAATCAAAGCTAGTTACATGGTTAGTGAGATGACTGTTAAGGCAGGGAAACCATTCACAGAAGGAGAGTTTGTTTAAAAAATGCATGTTACAGGCTGCAAGTATTATCTGTCCGGAAAAGAAAGGTCAGTTTAGCAAAATCAGTCTTTCTGCCAACACTCTGGCAGAGCACATTCTGACATGTCAAGTGACATTTATCATCAACTGTGTGAGAAAGCCAAATGTTTTGATGCATACTCAGTTGCTCTTGACGAGGGCACAAATATAACAGACACCGTGCAGCTCACAGTTTATGTCCATGGTGTTGATTGCAATTTTGAATTGACAGAGGAGCTGCTCACAATAATTCCAATGCATGGCCAGACCACTGCTAATGAGATATTTCGGCATCTGTGTGATGCCATTGAGAATGCAGGTTTGCCATGGAAGAGGTTTGTTGGAATAATAACCGATGGAGTGCCATCGATGACATGGAGGAAAATTGGACTGGTGGAACTTGTTCAAATAAAACTTGAAGAGAAGGGTGTAGAAAAGGCCATTGCTCTTCACTGCATTATCCAGCAGCAGGCCCTTTACAGTAAATGCCTGCATCAACCAAATCAGATCCAGGGGCTTAAGGCACAGGAGGTTCCGTGCTTTTTTAGAGGAAATGGAGTCAGAATATGGAGATATGCTTTATTTCACCAAGGTACATTGGGTCAGCAGGGTAAATGTCCTGAAAAGATTTTTTGAGTTGAGAGAAGAAGGGAGAATGATGGAGAAGGATGGGAATGTTGTTTCTGAGTTGAGTGATCACAAATGGCTCATGGACTTAGCTTTTCTTGTTGACATCACACATAAGCTCAATGTACTAAACTAGATATTACAAGGCCACGGGCAGCTTATCAGTGCTGCTTATGACAACGTGAGGCATTCTCCACAAAACTTGTGTTATGGAAATCCCAGCTCTCTCAGACAAACCTTTGCCATTTCCCAGCATGCAAGGAACTTGTGGATGCAGGCATACCATTCAGTGGTGAGAAATATGTTGATGCTATTTTTAAGCTAGAGAAGAAATTTGATCACAGATTTCCAGACTTCAAAAAGCATAGAGCTACTTTCCAATTTTTTTTTGGACCCCTTTTCGTTTGATGTGCAAGATGCCTCTCCTGTGCTTCACATGGAGCTTATTGACCTGCAATTCAACTCTGATCTCAAAGCCAAGTTAAGGGAGATTAGTGGAAAAGCAGACATGCATGGGTAATTTTTGAAAGAATTGCCCCCCAGCTTCCCTGAGCTTTCCTGAATGTTCAAGCACACCATGTGCCTTTACGGGAGCACATATTTGTGAGAAAAGTTATTCTCCACGTTGAACTTTAATAAGTCAAAGTACAGGTCTAGACTTAATGATGATCATCTTCAAGCCATACTGAGGGTCTCAACTGCTTCCTCTCTATTGCCAAATGTGGTTCAGATCTGTGAGAAGAAGTGCTGTAAAGTCTCTGGCTGCAAGGAATAGGCAAAAGATACCATGTTCAGAAGAACTGTTCATGATTTTCACTCAATGTTCTATTCATGTTCAGAAGAAATATTTAAAACTGTTAATAATGATGTTTGAGGACTTTTTTTTGTGAAATCCCTTACGCGGCACTGCCTCACCCCAACTTTGTCTCCTGCGTTCCCCAGGTAAATTGATTTTGAGACCCCTGGTCTATGCCACCACTCAGGCCCCACACCTGAATTTTTTATTGTCTTAATAAAAAGCCTTCAGTTTTTCTTGCAAGTGGGAAAAATAAAGGAATCAGCGAATACTATGAGTGAAAACTGTAGCTAGGTCTTTGAAAAAGATATTGACAAATCATTAGTAAAACTCATAAAGAAAAAGAAATATAATAAATTGAATGAGAAGGGAAAGGTGAATTGTCACAATAGATAACCAGAAGTTCAAAATTTTTCATGAATTATTTTGAAGAAAAAAAAAGCCACAAAACTAGAATACCTAGAATAAATGAACAAATAGCTAGAATCCTAAATTCTTCCCCAAAAGAAATCTATCTCAGTTGGACTAGATCAGTTACTAAGTATGTAGTAAATTTTACTAGACTTTTAACGATATCTGCTCTATTTTTTTTCTTAGAAAGTTTAGTATCTTCCCAAACAATTTTTATAAAAGAAAAAAATGCTCTAATCTAAAATACAGACAAAAATAAAGAGCTATAAATTTATTTCCATGCTAAGTATAAAGGCAAATATCCTTAACAAAACATTCATCTGAATCCAGTGATACATCAAACATATTATACACTGTGACCAAGAAATTTATGCTGGAAATAAAACGATTAGTTTAATATGCAACATGTAGTCCACATAATATGTTATATGTATATAAAGAGTATGACTATATCAATAGTTGTAGATAATGCGTTTAGAAATAATTCCAACACCCATTTATCTCCAATCTGTTTAAAAACATTTACCACAAGGAGGCCGGAGAGATGGCATGGAGGTATGGTGTTTGCCTTGCATGCAGAAGGACAGTGATTCAATTCCCGGCATCCCATATGGTCCCCCGAGCCTGCTAGGAACAATTTCTGAGTGTAGAGCCAAGATTAAACCCTAAGCGCTGCTGGGTGTGACCCCCCAAAAAACAAAAACAAACAAACAAACAAAAAACCAAAAAAAACACATTTACTGTTGTGTATGTAAACATTTCAATGGGATTATTATGTTACTGACCCTACCCTGATCAGTAATTGTGCCCTACCCTAGAGTGTGACCTGATACTTCATTCTGGGGGATAAAAGCAAGGCTCTGTGGAAGGCGAGGGGCTTTATTCCTGGGGCTGATTCTGGGGCCTTTTGGTTTCAGCCTCTTCCACGGAATAAAAGCTGTTTTCTTCAGAAGCCTGATGCCTGTTAGCTTTCTTCCCGCCACATTCACCTCAGAACCAGCTGAACAGGGTAACAGACGCGTGGTCTGAGCTGGAGGAGAAAGGCCTCATCCTCCATCCCTCCATCAGTCAACCCCATCAAGGGCAGTATTTCAACAATTTACCATAAGGCCACAGTGAACATAATTTTCAATACTTAAAACCAAAAAGTAGGGCCAGAAAGATAGCATGGAGGTAAGGCGTTTGCCTTTCATGCAGAAGGATGGTAGTTCAAATTCTAGCATCCCATATGGTCCCCTGTGCCTGCCAGGGGCGATTTCTGAGCATAGAGCCAGGAGTAACCCCTGAGTGCTGCTGGTGTGAACCCACCCCCCAAAAAATACCAAAAAAAAAAGAAAAGAAAAGAAAAAAAAAAAAGCATTCCACCTAATTTTAGAAACAAAAGTTTGCTCAAACTCACTAAATTTATTCAATACAGTATTAAAAGTCTTTCCATAGTAAGTATGCCAAGACCCAGTTACTAAGGGCATCATAATTGGAAAAGAAGTCAATTTCTCACTACTGGCAGATGACGCAATAACTATACTTAAAAAACCCTAAAGAAATCTACAATGAAGCACAAAGAAACAATAGAATTGTAAGTATAAATATGAACCTCAAAATCAATGTATAGAAATCCATGATTGTTCTTTTTTATTTTTGTGCTACACTGGCAATATTCAGTTGCTCTTGGTTCTGCTCTCAGGAATTACATCTGTTTGGAATAAGGCGACCATATTGGATGCCAGGAATCAAATGTAGGTCAGTCATGTGCAAAGCTAACATCTTAACCCCTGTTCTATCTGTTATCCCAACACATGGTTCTTGCATATGTAAATAAGAAAACAAGGAAAAAAATCCCATTCACAGTTTTACCTGAGAAGATCACGTATATGAGAATCAGCTTTACCAAAGAAAAACGCAAAAATATTGGAAATAATTATGAAAAGAAATATAAGAATTTGTGATAAAATAAATAAGATTTCACCTCCCTGTTAAGGATTAATATTGTCAAAATAATAACATTCTTCAAAATAATATATTCAACACCTAGGAAAATAATGCAATATCTAGGACAAAACCATATCGTATTAAATGATATAATAAACTTATATTAAAATTTATATGTAGTATTGAAATTCCTGGATAGCAAAATAAAAAGCATGAAAAGAAGAGATATTTCTCTTTTCCCAACTTCAAACTATACTACAAAGTTGTAGTAATCAAAATAATGTAATACTGGAACAAGACACTCAGAAAAAAATAATCCGGCATCCAGAAATTTATTCTTAGGTATTTGGCCAGCCAATCCTCATGAAAGAAGCAAAGATTATGTTCTGTAGAAAGTAATGTCTCTTATTTAAATTATATTAGAAAATTGGCCATTCACACGTAAAAACAGAAACTTCTTCAAAGATGACATACATGTGTTCAAAATGTGTATGTATGTACATGTAAATATATATAGGAAAAGGTCTACATTACATATTATCAGGGAAATATGAATAATAATAATAATAACAACTAGTTATAACTTAACAAAAGTGAGACTGTCAAACATCACAATAGAACAAAAACTATCAGTGTTGGCATGTTTGTGTCAAAATGTGACGCTTCTTTACTGCTGCTGGGAATGTTGACCCTTTTGGTAAACAATATAGGTAATTTATATAAAACTAGGAATTGAGTTTCCATATATCCCAGGAATTCCACTTCTTGATACTTATCCTAAGGGCCAAAAATATATATTTAGAAAAGTAAATACTCTGTGTTCATTGCAACATTATCCACAATATTTTGCTTTAGTCAGTCTGAACATGGTTATTTTTTTATACTCAAATTATTTTCAATTACTGTTCTTTAGCCAAAATAATCACTTATTATTCCTTTTATTCAATCACAAAAATCCTATTTGCATTTGTTCAACGTGGATTTTCCACTTCACACCCTTTAATTTCAACTACAATTTACCAAATATTAATCCCACTAACAGAGGAGCAAATGATAATATTTTCAATTATATTTTAGTATAGATGCTTCTGATGATAATATTAAGTGAGTTTAATTATTTCAAATTAGGTTATTTTAAATGGTTTGTAATAAAAATATTTTAACTAAATTGAATTTCAAGTATCATATTCATTTCCAAGTCTTATTTTAGATTTTAAAAAATAAAGAGAAAAAAATAAACAAATATTTCAAATATTAGACAATAAAATTATCATACTTTGTTATGCATACTGCTTATTTGTTATTCATACTGTTTATATCTTTGTTATGCATATTGTTAAATATATGAGAAATTAAATCTGAGTATTTAACTTACCGAATTTGAGCACAATTTATATAATTACTAATTACTAAATACTAAGTTCCTAATTTTATATCAATAGGTTTTATGTGTAAAAAAGGAAAATATATTTGCATTAAAAATAAACAAACTAATTTTCTATGAAGGAAAGATCAAAGAATTTTCAATCTATAATTCCAATATTATATCATTATTAGGGTAGTGAATTTGAATGTAGAGAAAAAATTTCATGACACTTATTATAAATAATGAGAATGAAAAGGTCAGTTCTCGTAAATTTATCTAAAATTAATACAAGACCATCAGACTGATGCATTTCATTTTGAAATTACATAAAATGTCCTGAAAGATCATGCAAATATAAATGCCCATAATAAAAAGAAAATTTATAAACAGATTAAGGACCTTGGTTTTTCATGTATTAGAGCAATAAAATTTTTATAATCAAATCAATATATAATCACTATAGTAATAGACATATGTATCAGGGAAACAGAATTTAAGATAAAAGTATTAGTCTAGGCCCGCAGTGGTCGGCAACCTTCTTTTTTCGACTGAGAAAAATCTCTCCAAAACCACGATTGAAATTTATTTTGAGACCTACATTTTTTTATTTTGTTTTTTTTGTTTGTTTGTTTGTTTTTTGGCAGTGCTCAGGGGTTACTCCTGGTTTTATGCTCAGAAATCATTCCTATCACGCTCAGGGGACCATATGAAATTCCGGGATGTGAACCACTGACCTTCTGCATGAGAGGCAAACGCCTTACCTCCATGCTATCTCTCCAGCCTTAAGAGCCACATTTTTAAAACCAAAAATACATAGGATGGTACACTGTTTTTAGTTTCAATAAGTTTTTATTGAGAATATTCTGCATGCAAGTATCCACATAGGTCGGGAGGATACAAATAACACAACTAATAAAACAAAAACTTTAGAACGATATTATTTATTGATAACATTAAATTCCATAAAACTTGCCTTACAATGTAATGAAAATTACATCCTGACAATGACTGACAAAGTCACGAACACTAATGAACATTGGCCTTGCATTTCCTTGGATAGTTTGAGTAAGTCAGGTTTGTATGTTGTTTTTAATTTTAGACACGATTCCAGGTTCTCATTGATGAGAGAATTTCTCAATTTACTCTTGATAAGATTCATGCTTGAAAATGATTGTTTGCATAAATATGTAGAACAGCAAATGCTAGCTTGTTTAGTTGATTATATGAGTCAGGAATACTATTCCAGGTGTTAAAAATCAACATATCTTCCTTCTCCAGGTCTTTCAAAGCAGACCATTTGTTCTGTGAAATAAGTTAATATTTGTGTTTCTCCAATCTTTCTAAATTAGCACAAAGACGTTCAAATTTTGAGCTCCACAGTTCTTTGTTTTTTAAATTCAGAAATTACATTTCAAAGTTGCCGTTGTCGATATTAAAGAGAGAAAAATTTAATTCCATTACAGTGGTATTCAGAGTTTTTTTTTTTAACAAAGGCCAACGTCACTTTGCTGTTTCTGAAAACCTGAAACCACTTGAGAAAAGCTTCCCTCATATTTAAAAGTGCTGTTTTAAAATGGTAATGTCAATATAAGAATTATTTTCTTGGCGATGTTTCAACAGGCTTGGAAGGTGAATCAAAGTTTCTCTGTCAAAATCTTGAGCAAAAACAGATAATTTGTTTTCAAACAAAATAACTTCTTCATCTAATATAGAAAAAATTGTGTTTCCTTTCCCCTGTAGTTTATGATTAAGCTGATTTAGATGTGAAGTAACATCCACCATGAAATACAGTTTTTGAATCCACTGATTGTTTGTTAATTCTGGATAGTGAACACCCTTCTCGAGGAAAAATCCTTTATTCCTGATAATATGTAAGCAAAACGTTTCAAAACGTTTCCTCTTGATAACCAAAATGTGCTGAAAATTTGAAACCCTACAATATGGAGATGAAAAAGGTAAAAGAGGAAAACCTTTTAACAATCTTTAAAAGCAACAACAGTATTCCAGAAAAAAAGTAGTGATTTCACTGAAAGAAAAAAAATCTATTGACACTTAGTGTGTGCTGCAAGAAACCAAGCTAAAATACACACAAAAACAAAAAACTGCACTTTGTTTAAGGCATATGATAAATCAAAAAGGAATTATGTATAGTGCCTTAAACATTTTATAAATATTTTTTATTTAAGCATATTTGTTACAAAATTATTCATACGTGAGTTTCAATCATAGAGTGTACACCACCCTTCACCAGTGCACTTTCCCCACCACCAATGTCCCTTGTATCCTTCCCCTTCACCCTCCTCTGCTTATGTCAGGGGCAGGCATTTTGCTTTTTCTCTCTATTTCTCTTTTTCTTTATGATACTGAGGTTTGCAACATTTCCTTTATGACACCGTGGTTTGCAATATTGTTAATTGAAGGGTACTATGCATGTCACTTACCCATTTTCAGCATCCAGTTCTTGTCCAGAGTGATAAGTTCCAACTATCAATGTCATAATGTACCTTTCTCTATTCTAACTGAACTCATCACTTTTTATGGCAGCTTCCTATCATGCACTAGTCCTCCTGTCCATAATCCCTATATTCTCTAGATATTATTACCTTATTGCCATTTATTATTCTTATATGCCACAAATGATTATTCTTTTTCTACACCTCTCCTTCTGACTCATTTCACTCAGAATAATAATCTGAAGTATTGATGTATGTACAGATGATGCACTGTGCATGGCTCAGTTTTTTTGTGTAGTCACAAGAAACAGAAGTTGTACACTCGTACATTGTATCCACTCATTTTATGATAGACGAGTCAAATAAAATCCATGCTAAACTAAACTCTGTGACAGATGACACAGTAAAGATAATTTGTGAAATTTCCAACTGTAATCAAATCCAGGCTATTCACCACCCTCGGTGAGAATATAGATGCCCACTACTAGCATCTTCTCCAGGAAGAAGTGAAGTGGCTGTTCAGGGGAAGGGTGCTCTCTCACCTTGTTGGCAAGAGGGAAGAAATAGTGCAGTTCCTGTGAGAGCAGAACTCTGACTTTGTACAGCCCCAGTAAACAAGGAATGGGCAGCTAAGTTTGTGTATTTGGCAGACATTGTTCATTTTTTCTATGAATTTAATATTTTTCTGCAGGGGAGTTTCACAAGTAGTTATTACAGTGAGACATAAGATGGATGTGTTCAAAAAAGAATCTGATTCTGAAATAGCTGTGCCTGAGAAGGAGATATTGAAATGTTTCCACTCTATCAAAACATTTCTGATTGGCACTTATATTATGCAGAAAGTCATAATCAATATGAAAAACAGCATTTAAGGGCATTAGCTCACAACTATAATTATGAGTGCTCTGTACATGAGAATCCAAGGAAAAGAAAACTCTGGGTTGAGAATCCCTTCATGGAAGATGCCCACTCTTGTGCAAAATAAAATATGTGTTTTAAGATTACTTCAGGCATTATATTTCTAATATATATATTATATTTCTAATATATATATTATATATAATATATATTATATATATTATATTTCTAATATATATATTATACTTCTGAAGAAGTAGGGTAGCAGGAAAGAAATAATAAACCAAGCTCGCTAGGAAAGGATGATCTGGAGTTTATGGCCTTTTACCGTGTACTCTCTGCCTTGAGCCCAAAAAGCTAGAACACCTCTTTCTTTATTAAAACCAGTTCCCAATACCAGGAGGCTTCAGGTCGAGAGAGAGAGAGAGAGAGAGAGAGAGAGAGAGAGAGAGAGAGAGAGAGAGAGAGAGAGAGGAGAGAGAGAGAGGAGAGAGAGAGAGGAGAGAGAGGAGAGAGAGAGATAGAGAGAGAGATAGAGAGAGGAGAGAGAGAGAGAGGAGAGAGAGGAGAGAGAGAGGAGAGAGAGAGATAGAGAGAGAGGAGAGAGAGAGAGAGGAGAGAGAGAGAGAGAGGAGAGAGAGAGAGGAGAGAGAGAGATAGAGAGAGAAGTACATATTCAGTGGACTTTTACATATCAAAGGAAGAGGTTTAAGAAAGGATGATGTTGGGGGAAACACCTTTGTTTAGGGTTGATACTGGGTATCATCTTACACTCTTGGAGCTGCAGGGGCTGCACACAGGGCGAGCACTGACCGAGGCTAAGAGCAGAGTCCTGACTCCTGGAGCGGCTGCCCCGCACACAGAAGAGCCAAATTAAAAGTGTAAAGAGCCACATATGGCTCGCGAGCCGCAGGTTGCTGACCACTGGTCTAGGGTGTTCTTCAAGTCCTTGTTCTCTATAGAATGTTTCTCCTTTCTATGTTTCTCTATGTTTCTTTGCTAATTTTTCACTCTAGAGAAGCCTATCTTTGCTCTTGAGCAATTTGCTCCCATTCCTCTCCTCATATCTTTCTAAGAAAGTCACATTCAACAAAAATTACCTTGTTTCACACACATTGTGTAAACTGGTATCAGTAATTAAATAAAATAGATTTTATTAATAAATAACTTATTGTTAGCCTTTTACGGCTGCTAAATAAAAACAAATTTTATAGCATTTTTATAAATAATAAGAAAAAATACATCAAAGTATTTGTGTGAGTATTGCACAAGTATTCTGGCTAAAATTGTTCACATAAGTGCTACATTCATTAAATGCTACATTTCATTTCATATTAAAGCAAATCAATGATATTTTTATTTTTTAAATAATATCTTTATTTAAGCACCATGATTACAACATGTTTGTAGTTGGGTTTTAGTTACATAAAAAGAACACCCCCCCTTCACCCGTGCAACTTTTTCACCACCAATGCTCCTATAACTCTCCTCCCCCCCACTGCCTGTATTCAAGACAGTCATTCTACTTCTTTCACTCACTATCACTGTCATGATAGTAGAGTGAGAGTGTCTTTTTCACTACAGTAACCACTACATCCCTACCAACTTTGTAGTAACTATGTAGTTATTTCTCCAACTGCACTCAAAACAAAGCCTACTAACTTCATATTTAAGCTAGTCATTGAAGAAAAAATAAGTGCTTAGTAAAGTATTGCTAATAGAATAAACTTACACAAAGTCGTCACTTGCAAGATAATACTCAAAGCGTAGAACAAAATAAAGTGAACACATAAGAAAACATAAGTGTGTGGTAGAACATGACAATATAGATATACAATGAGATAAAAGAACAAGTGTTGTCTTGGATAAATTAGTATGACTATTGTCAAAAAGAAGCAAGATACAAAGCAAAATTATTTTATGATTCCATATACTTAAAAGACAAAAGGGAAAAATAAAAGCTAGATACAAATGATGATGAGAGATAATATCAGTAGGGGGTTGCCTTGCTACTCTCAGCACTGTAAAAGCAGAATTGCGCCATGTTCTGGGATCCACAATTGAACTGTAGAATAAGTCAACAAAAAATAAAAGAAATATGATAAAGGAAAACAAAATATATAGGGTGAGAGGGAGAAAATGGAAAACAAAACAAGACTAAACAAAAAGCACAGAGAGGAAGCTAGTGATTACTCAGTAGTCAACCAGAACTAAGTTGACAGCACTCCCAGAATAACATGGTTTATGCTTTGGTCTGGCAGACAAGTTGGGTGAGTATCAGAGAAAATAATTCTAAATCTTCCAGATCATTTTTTTGAGCATTAGCCTATCCCCAACTATGGAAGAAAAATATTAGCTTATTGTATGTCTGGCTGTCAGCAAGATGTAGCTTGAAGAGAAGAAAAAGAATAAGTAAACTTGAATTAAATATTAATTATGGAGTCCTAGATGGTTGTGGATGATGGTGAGATGAATGGATGGTGGTAAGACCTTTCTCTGCTGGTCCAGGCCATGCATCTGCAACCCTCTCTAGCAGGAGGTCTCAGGGTGGTGGCAAGGAATGGATCCACTGGCAGTCAGGTTTCAGGAGACATCAACTTTATTAAGGCTCTAGCCACCATGCGTGGCTCCTAAGCTTTTAACCTTTTAAGCCTGCTCCATAAGTAGCCCTGCATTCAAACCTGTCTCTACCAGACACTTCTCTTGCTGAAAACCTCTCTCCCCTAACTCCCCCTAAATCTTCCCCCATCTATTCTGGTGAGCAAAAAAGGAAGCCAAAGACCCCTCCCAGATGTGGGCATCTGCCCCTCAAGGTGAGCAAAACAGGAAGTTGGGGGAGGAGAGTAACAGTAGACAAGGAAAATTTGGTTATTCAAAACTTCTGAATGCATATATGATTCATACACAAAACACATGGGTTGACACTAAGACCATGCATTAAATACCAGTCTTTCCAGCATCAATAAAGAAGAAAAATAGTATAAAGATTTTCATCATCATAGAGAGAAAGGATAAAATAAACCTTTTGCTTATACACTGCTAAAATATTTCATATTTATATGTTTTGCTTTTGAAATATTTAAATATAAAAATTTATTTCAAATATAAATAAATATTTTATTAGATAGACATAGTGAAAAACCTACTGTCTTTGAAATATCATGAAATATATAATATTTCTTTAAGAAAAACTTACAACTATAGAAATTAAGAACAAATAGTGTTAGGTTCCGGAGCTACAGCTCCCTCCCTCCGACGGCCCTGGTGGCTCCAAGAAAGCACTGGAGACCCTGCAACTTGCAAAGGTGAGGATTTTATTTCTGGCACATCAGGTTCAATGCTCATGGCGCTCCTCAGAGCAAGCCAGTGAACAAAGACCCTGAGCAAGGATTAAGCAGGGGTTTTATTGGGTACATTGTAGGGAGGCACAAAGAACAAGCATTATTTCAAACAGGCAACCTCATCTTATCTTGCAGTCATAGCAGCACTGTAACTATTTTACAGGGTTTGAAAAACATCATGACCTCAAAAATATTATTCCCACAAAGAAGATCTTTAAGACTCAAGGTTACATTTTATGGCAAAATGTGGGTGGTTAGTTACTGAAACTTTGCAGGCTGGGAGCTTATGTGCAGTGCCACATATACGTACTCTGGGGGAACGGCAGAGGCCTACTGAAACCTGGAATAGCAGAGGCCTGCTTAAACCTGGAATGGCAGAGGTCTGCTGAAACCTTGTTTTCTTTCCTCTTCAACAGTATACAGCTAAAATAATAATAAAAACCCTATAAAGAAAAGTATTAATTCTTTTTAATGGCAATTTTACATAGTAATGATTATTTTGTAATTACTAAAAATAATCATCTTACTAATATATAAATATGACTTTATTATATAAAGAGTTTTTGTATCCTAATGTCTCACCTTGTAGTTTAGGATGTTACCATTTAATCAGTTTTTAATGAATAAATAAGTGCCACTAGCATTGTTTATGTGTACATTATGTATATATCTAGTTGATAATATAATTAACAATAATTCACTGTTCTACTACAAATGAATAATAAATAGATCAGAATATTCAGGACTTATGCTGAATATTATTGTTTATTATTATTTATGTAAATTTGATATGATAATTAAACAATAATCTATTTTTCCTACTGCAAATTAATAGTATAAAGTAACAGAATATTCAAGTCTTACTCTCTTATATTCTTTCATTAAAAAATATTAGGCCAACCTTGTATAGAGTTTCTAAAAATAAATAACCAGCATTTTAAAATATTTGGCATCTCTGGAATATTCCAGCAGTTTGTAATGCCCTTGTATCATTTGTTGAGAGACTCATATGCTTCACTTTAATAAAGAATATTTATGTACTTATATACAGTGGGACTATAAATATAGAGTATGGAGAGAAAGATCTTGAAATTTCCATAGAAATCAAATTTTACGATATATGTATGTATATTTGTATTTGTATATTTGGAAAGATATTCTCAATGACTGCCAAAATTCCTATTTTAACATATATAAAAATGTTACCCTTACAGGTATCTTACTATCTTACTTTCATGGTAGTTACTGGATATATCAATTCTGTTGCCCAAATTAAAAATTTCTGTGAGATTGACTAAAGTTGATGTTTCATTCTACTACTATCCTGATATGTAATTTTAAAGAGAAAGGGATTTCTATATATCCTGAGAGGCAAGTGTATTAACATGACTGATGAAATAAAAAGTAAGGCTATGGGAAGAATAGCTCTCTAGAATGTTTAAACCTAGCACTATCATTAACCACACGTGTGTCTAGGGACCAGACTGATAATTCTAGAGGTGAATTCATTCCTGGTTTTTCTTGACACTGCATTGTCTCCTGAACACTATTAGAAAAAATGTTTTAAATGGAGCTGGGAGTAGTATCAAGCCTCACTAAATAATTCCCTCAAAATAAAACAAAAATAACAGAGAATAAAATATCTAGATTTAAGTAAGTCCTTTAGTTCCTTGAGTAATTTCTTTATTTTATAGTTAAGACTGAATAAATTATGTTTTGACTGAATTTGGTTAAATGAAGAATAGTGTCTCTTAGTATGTTAATGGAAGCACCTAGCCAAATTTTTTTTTTTTTTTTTTGGTTTTTGGGTCACACCTGGCAGTGCTCAGGGGCTAGCCAAATCTTTTTAGTCAATGCTAATAATTTAATGAGCATCATGTTTCTAATTGCAAAACAACACATTAAATAAAACAGTTTAAAGGCTTAATTCCAAATTGCCCATATCAGTTTCACTCTTGAGATTTCTTTTTAATATTTTGTTGATAGTTTTGAGACATCACTATATATAATTTATTAAAAAATTTGAATATTTAATATTGGCAGCAATATATGTTTCCAAACTTGAGTAGAAAAAACAATTATTTTCCATTATAAATTTAACACAGTTTTTCACAAAGTAGTGATCTAGTATTATAGAGATTATGCAAAAGATAATTTGCTCGAAACATACAAAATAATGAAGTTAATTTACTGAAACTTTGTATTTAACAAAGTCCAAATATACCCTTGTGTTTACTTATGTTATACAATCTTATTTTCTATTATATTATACCAGCACATTTACAAAAAATAAATTTTATATTTAATTAATTAAAAATCCCTTTAATGTATTTAAAAAACATAAAATATGTTTGAACTTTTTTTCTGAAAATTATATAACTGTAGAATTATAGAATTATATTTATTCACTACCCATATAAATGATAGAAAGATGTCTTGGTTGGTTCCAAAGAAATATTAAGAGGCATATTGAATGTTTAAGAATACAGATTCAATTATTTTTCCTGACTTTTTAGAGAGTGGCTGAAGCCCAGAGGTGACTGTTAGCAAAGTAATTTATTTTATTTACACCAAATTTGAAATAAGTTGGTATGGAGTGTAGCTTCACAAAACTGCCTGCCTGCATCTGAATTCAGTATCTAGAATGTGCTCATTATATAATGAATTTTGTTCAGTTTCCTGAAGCCTATGTTATTTTTAGCATCCCAAAGTCTTTAAGAGATTGGACAAAGAGATAGTAGGTGGTAGAAAAAAAAATGAAATTGATTTTTGAGAACTGCAACCTTCCAAACAAAACTGGGGGATGAGGTAGACTTCAATAGGCCAACTCCATTCTGCAAAACTCTGTTGGCCAGAATTGGGAAAAACATAGCACTTCTATGGTGTGCAAATTTCATCTCTTTTCTGCTCCTTTAAATCGTACTTAATTGAGAGCCCTAACTGCAACAACAGAGAATTGTTTTATATGGAATGGTTTTTCCTTTTTATTTTTTATTTTACCTACTTATTTACTTTTTTTTTTTTGGTTTTGGGGGCATACTTGATTCTCAGGGGTTACTGATTATGTGCTCAGAAATCGCTCCTGGCTTGGTGGACCATATGGGATGCCAGGGGATTGAACCACGGTCCATACTTCCATGGTCCATACTTGGACAGCCACGTGCAAAGCAAATGCCCTACCACTATGCCATTTATCCAACTCCAATAGATTTTTCCTTTTTATGAAAATACTGTGCAAAGAAAATTAATTTCATGTGAAAGTAATAAAGCTCAAACAAAATGAGACTTGAATACAATTGTATTCTTCATGTAAACAGGAAACTAACTTACCTTTCTTCTCAGTCATCTGAATATTGGATGAAGGAAAGAAAATGTGTATTTTTATATTGATTATAAATTTTCAATACTTAACACGTAGATACATTTTTAATGTCAAACATGAATTTTTTATTATTGCCAAAATATGCAAAAACTAATAAAATGTTAGTAGATCTTGGGCCAAACTGGTTATTTTAGATGTAATTTTAAAACCTATTTTAATAACAGTTGCAATATTATAAGGCAGATGTTAACACTACTTGTTCTTGTAACAGAAACAAGAAAATCTGAAGTAAATATAACATACAGAGAAGAGTGGTAAACTTGCAGAAAGAACTTCTGGCAAAGTAATGGTTATTTCTTATTCTTATTCTTATTAAGACAGTTTGTTGCTCTTTTGGTTTTTAGATGTGTGTGAATCACACTAAACTGTACCAAGTTAATGTCAACTGGAATCTTAAAATTCAGAGCTCAGAGGTGACACCTGGCTCTGCTCAAAGAATCATGCAGTTCCAAGAATTAAACTTGAGCTTCCCTATGTAAAACACGCACTCTGGTTCTTTGTGTTATCTCCTGGGATCAAAGTCACTGTAAATTTTATAAGCAAGTAAAGATATTCTTATTTACTAAAAGAAGAAATTTATCTTTTAGAATATAGGTAGTGTGGTAGGGTGGATAGCTGTGTATTGCACTAGTAGAGAAATGCTAGATGTAAAATATTGCCTTTTTCACAGAGGAAGATAAAACTGGAACACATTATCAGTGGTGTTTCAAAATTTACTTATGAATTAAATGTAGGAAAGTGGAGAATCAGTTATGCTAGCTTCAGAGATAATATAAAATTGACGAGAAGTTATAGTGTGTTGATTCACTAAGAGACAGTTATGAAATTCACTT
The DNA here is from genome assembly GCF_024139225.1 of Suncus etruscus. Lineage (NCBI taxonomy): Eukaryota > Metazoa > Chordata > Mammalia > Eulipotyphla > Soricidae > Suncus > Suncus etruscus. The sequence goes on from NC_064860.1 coordinate 68,039,917, forward strand.
TAATTCTACTTAAAAATGAATGAACTATAAATGCCGTACACTCTGATCTGTCTTACTGGTCACTATTTTTATGTCCAGACATATTCTGTCTTCATTGCATCAACCAGCATTTATTTCTTTATGTGTCATTTCCCATCTCCCCACCTTTCAGACTTATCAGTTAAGATACAACCTTATTTTACTCAGGTGACCTTTCCACTGTTCTTTTTTTATGTTTGTTTGTTTGTTTTTGGTTTTGTTTGATTATTTATTTTAGGGTTACACCCAGCAGGCACTTAGCCTTACTACTGGCTCTGTGCTAAGATATCACTTCTGGCAGGCTCAGGGAATCAGATGCAGGGGAATATAACTCTGCTCAGACACATGCAAAGCAAACACCCTACTCACTAGTATTGCTCTGTCACCTCTTTAATTTTTAATTTTTTTAATTTTTAATTTTAATTTTTTACTAACGTGTCCTAATAAAAATATGTATTCATTGTGTGACCCTAAACCAAATATATATATATACGCAGATATATGTATACTCAGAAATCACTCCTAGCAGGCTCAGGGGACCATATGAAATGCCGGGATTTGAACCACCATCCTTCTGCATGCAAGCCAAAGGCCCTAACTCCTTGCTATCTTTCCAGCCCTAAAAATATATTTTTTACTCTATTATTTAGACTCTGACTTTGTTAGCTTTCTCCCTCCATTATAGATTGCTCATTTAATAAGCATGCTTTCCTATTGGTGCTATCTGTAAAATAGTTTTAATTTTTATGATAAATGATACCGTGATGTCTACTAAAACCACAATGCAATCAATGACCTCATACACTTTAATATACATTACATACTGTGTTTAGAATAAGGTTTTAATATACATTACATACTGTGTTTAGGATAGGATTATTTTTAGCTCACTGAAAAAAAGTGAGGCTTTATATTGTGTCATTCTATCCATATGAACTCACATAGTAATTCAGATTGTGGGTATTCTTTCAAATGTCAGAATTAAATATAAACATATATTGGTTGCAAAGTAAATTATCCTAGGCATTAATATATGATTCAAATATCACATATTTATGTTCTGTAGAACTGTGAACTGAAGATAAAGAGGTGGGAAAGAAATAGAGCTTGAGATAATAATTGAGGAATAGATCTTATTGCTCTGGTTGTGGAAATGGTGTTACTGAAGGTATTACACAATAACAGCAAGACTGTTAAGATAATTCAGGGATAAGGCACTTACATTGTATCTAGCTGACTCTGCTTCAATTCTAGTACATTAATTTTACTCATACAGTAATATTAGTAAAGCAATGTTATAAAATTATAAGGTAAGATAACAGTAAAAACTGACTAAAACAATGCATGTATTTATTTTTCTAAAATAGTTTTCTAAATCTAAGTTTTATTTTTCTACTTCTAATTTGGGGATGTTTGTGCTATACTTAGAGTGCTCAGGCCTTTCTCTTGGATCTTTGCTCAGTGATCCTACCTAGTAGAGCTTGAGGTTTCATATGTGGTGTTGAGGATCAAACTAGGTTGACAGGTGTAAGGCAAGTCCTTTAGCCCCTGTAATATTGCTTGGTCAGAAATTAGATTTTTTGTGGGCGAAGGGATTTGGTCTTGGTATCATATGCAGCTTTTTTGAGGAATACTTCCTGGTGGTTATCAGTGGATGGACCATATGCCATGCTAGATGTCAAAAATATAAAGGTTCTGTGAAAAGTATGTACCTTATATACTACACTATCTCTCTGGCTGCATTATTTTATCCTTTATTAAAATGTTGTTTACTCCATGATTTCCTATATTTGCTTGGTTGTTTATATTTTCTATACTTATTTAATGCATTTTTTGATAAATGCTAAAGTATTACAAAAAGCTTTAATATGTCTATTTCTTTTCTACTGGTCTATGTGTTTGTATTCTCATTTCTCATCTTTTATATCCAATGCAATTATGTGTATATGTTATATTATGTTTATGATGTAATGTAAATGCCCTTTAGCGTCTATTTAATACATGACCTTAACACAATAAATATTTTAATCTTACAAACTTTAATCCACAGAGAACATCTAATTACATCAGAAAAATAATTTAAAATGAGTGACCTTTTTACTATAATTGCACATTGTACATTTTTAATTAAAATTAATATAAAACCTGTGAACACAGATAATCATTTCAAAATATCAGAACATATTTAACTGAATATAGTTTACTTTTTGATCAATGAATATTTTCTATTCATTTATGAAAATCTTATAAACTGTTAAAACATTTTGTGAGAAATCATTTTGTCATTGTAGAATTAAAGATGCAATATCTAGTCTTAAATGATTAAAAAGCATACTAATTCATCAAAAATTATACTCCTAGCATGAAGTAACAATACAGGATGCAATTTTTCTTTTGCCTCAGATGCACACTATATGAAAGTTTATGCCTTCAGTATTTTTTGACCAACCAGTGTGCTAAATAACACATATAAAAATATTTTATATATTTGTGTGTATACACTTAAAATACTAAGCTTCACATTGTAACACCTTATACTAGTTTATGTAAATCTTGTATCATATTGTAGAACTTTTTAATATAATTAATATAATATAATTAATATAATCAATATAAAATAAATAAGTTTCTTAGCATAAAACTATTTAATGATAGTATATATCAATTAAAATAAAAATGTATAATTATTCTATGTTAGATTTTTAGGTAAATTATAATATAATAATAATTATATTTAATACATTTAAATATAGCAACACTAGATTAATTAGATTTTAAACAGTGATTTTCTATCTTTGAAATAAAATGATTATTTTGGGAAAGTTAAAAATTTTGCACTGCCTAAAAAGGCAGACATAATTTAAGTCACTTAAATTTCAAATTAATACTAAAGTTTTCAAAAGTTATAATTAAATAAAATAAAAAATGCAACTTCTTTGTTGTACTTTGAACATATTGAATCAATATTCATCCTATAATCTATACTATCAGATTATCTTCATGATTAAATTTCCAAGTAATAGTATATTTGTTTTATGATTTCTAATGGAATTTATGTACAAGATAAGGTAAAATACACAATACAATATCTTCTAAAAGTGAGAACAGAATATTGAGAGATAGTTTAACTCAATTGTGTTTCATTTCTGTCACTCCCTGGTCCCAAGAGCACTGACAGAATCAACTGGCAGATCTAGGAATAAACCTCCAGTATGGCCAGGCATGATCCAATAAATGAATAAGTGAAAAAGAGATAGAGAAAAGAAAGATTAATATTATTAAAAAGATCATCTTAGCTAAGTTATAAAGTCTTTGCCAAAAAACAAAATCATAAGAAACCAATGATAATCTTAAGTAGTTATAATTCGAACATTTTTCTTTTTTTTTTTTTTTTTTTTTTTTTTTTTTTTTTTTTTTTTTTGGGCCACACCCAGCGGTGCTCAGGGGTTACTCCTGGCTGTCTGCTCAGAAATAGCTCCTGGCAGGCACGGGGGACCATATGGGACACCGGGATTCGAACCAACCACCTTTGGTCCTGGATCGGCTGCTTGCAAGGCAAACGCCGCTGTGCTATCTCTCCGGGCCCAATTCGAACATTTTTCAAATTAAAGAAGTAACATTTTTGTTTACAAACATACTTTTATTTTTACTCAAAAGTTTTCATCTTAAACAATTGGTAGCTTACTAACATTTTATACACAAAAATACCAGAACTGGGCTTTTAAAAATGTCAGAAATTAGCCAGTCAGTTAGCAAATATTAACTCTGATTTTTTTTTGTGGGTGGGGGTAGGAAGTTGGGCCACATCCAGTGACGCTCAGGGGTTACTCCTGGTTATGCACTCAGAAATCACTTCTGGGGGCCAGAGTGGTGGAGCAAGCGATAAGGTGTTTGCCTTGCATGCTCTAATCTAGGATGGACCACGGTTCAATCCCCCAGCGTCCCATATGGTCCCCCAAGCCAGGAGCAATTTCTGAGCACATAGCCAGGAGTAACCCCTGAGCATCACTGGGTGTAGCCCCCCTAAAAAAAACACACACAAAACAAAAATAAAGAAATCTCTCTTGGCTTGGGGGACTATATGGGACGTGGGACTTGAAGCACGGTCAGTCCTGGATAGGCTGTGTGCAAGGCAAATGCCCTACCAATGTGCCTGGCCCCTGATTGTTTTGTTTCTGATGTTTTGGAAAAGGTATAACATGAAGTACTTAGAATCCACTCAGAAATCTATGCTTAGGTGTTCTCCTGGTGGTATGCAGGAAATTCGGTTCTTTATGAAGAGGGAAAAAATAAAATGACCCTGTAATTTTGAGGGCACTCAACAACACTGAATCATAATTTATGTTTAAAAAAAGTTTAAAATTTTGGTAGAAGTTGAAAAATCTTGCATATATCTGTGTGTGTGTGTGTATATATATATATATATATATACATACATACATGTTGTGAGCATATATGTGCTTATATATCTGTGTGTGTTTGAATATATATACATATCCTTAAGTTAATGTGTAAATTAAGCATATTTAATTTTGTGCATAAGAAAAATGTTAGGGAAAACAATCTATCTTACATAAAATAGATGTAAGGATGTATGGTTGTAATGTGAATAATAAAAATTGTAAATACCACAGATCTTAATTCTAGTTACAAATATTCATGACTAAATGAAGTTGTGAGCCATAATCTCTACAGTAAGTCCCAATTGTTGTCATTTTTAAAATCAGGCAGGAAAACAGAAAAATATTGATGATGTAGAAAAACTCAAAGAGAAGCTTAGTGATGGTCAGAGATGTTAATACTTAAACATGAAGGGACTATGAGAGTGAAAAATAGCTTCTGTATGAATAAACAAAGGAACACATTTAAGTAGAGACTTGACTACAATAGCTTTAGCAGCAGAGGATTTGGAGGCAAGTATTATTGAGTCAAAATAAGGAAAACCTCAGGCCTTTAAAAATATATCCACAACTTGAATTCCTTTAGATCATAAGTGATGTGTTAATTGGCTTATATTATGATTGAAACATTAAAGCCTATGACACTTTTCTTCAATTTGTCCTCTTTATCTGTCAGTTGTCAAGTAAATTATGGTTTTAAACACATTCCCACTAATTTCATTTCTTTATTCTATTGATATCCTAATTATCTCTGGGTCAATTGCTGTGAAAATTCAACATACTCTCACATTCCCCTTCCCTCCTCCACTACTATCATGACTGTTTTTCCCTCATTAGAGTGTAGCTGAGAAGGACAAGATGACACTGTAGCAAGCAAGAACTATCTGAATTATATAACCCTGTAAATCATGCAAATTCTCTCAGTTCTCCAACATTGCCACAGAGATCACTTTGGTTCTTCAAGCATTTAATGCATCAAATGATCACCACATTTTTTCACATGTTAATGTATATATACATATATGTATAATATGTTCTCTGTTTTTCTCCATGAGTTATCAAAAGTATTCATAAAACACACATATGAAATATAATTTCTTCATAAATTAATGATGGATCTGCCTATATGGTAGTCTTTTAAAATAAGCAACATTAAAACTTTGAATAAATATCTGAGATAAATAATTGTTATTAAAATATAATTATAAATACATACATAAAAGAAGCCTCATTTATTGACTATACATTAACATATATAAACCATATAAAATATGTTATAATTACATATATACAGAAAGGCACAGTCATTTAAAACCCATTTTCTTTGTCTAAGACTTATGTAAGACTGGTTTCTCAACTTATATTAGAGGTATTTCACTCACACTTTCTACCTTGACTTTGATGAAACTTTTAATTTAATTTTAGACTAGTGATGCTAAGATTTTTGTTATAGAGGAAACATTATTCATTTTGTTATCACATACTTGAATAAGTTATAAAATTTTTTGTGGCTTCATGAATTAAAAAAATCTCTTTACATATTGCTGTTGAAAAAAATTTTATTGAAAAGAAAACAAAGAAAAGAAATAAGGCATATCAATTGTACCAATTGTTTTAAGTTACAAAGCAAATAATAAAGCTTATTCCTAATAAGAGTTAGAAAATACATATTAATATTTGTTCAATTTTCAATTTTCTATGCTATTGTGTATTCACAGCTACATATTATAACCTTAAAATTTAAATTAGAGTGATGACATTAAATCTATTTATTGTAATAAGGTTTACTTGTACTGTATTAACTGAAGAAAATCAGAAAAATATAAACCAATTTAAATCTTACTGAGTGAAAGATATTTAATTAGTCTGGTATCATCAATACACTAAATGGGGTATTTATAATTATAAAAGTCTACAAATAGTATTAGAAGTGAACAGTATAATGGAAAACATTAAAATTTTTGTGGCTGGCATTTTGATGGGAAAGGAAAGATGTGATAACAAGTTTGCATATTTTCAACATTTCTTTCTCTTTTCTTTGAAAGTTAGCAAATCTAGAAGAGAAAGATATAGAAAGAGATAATACAACTATTAAGTCAGCTAAGATACTTGCCATAGATGCAGCTTGCAGCTAACCTATGTTTGATCCCCTACTCTCTATATAGATCCTCAAGATACACCAGCAGTGCTCTTGGTGAGCAGAGGCAGGACTAAACACTTCCAGGACTAAATCACTTCCAGGCTTGCCCAGAAACCAAAAATAAAAATAAAATATATATGATTTTATAAAATATAAATAATATTAAATATAATAAAATATATAAAAATATGAATATTACATAATTGATTAGGCCTAAAATTCAACTTATTGAAATAAAAATTAAACAAAAACTTGCAGGCGGATATTTTTTCTTTTTTTTTCTCCACTAAAGATGGAATGCAGGTTTCATAAGATTTCATATATTTAGGAAAAACATTATACTACTAAAGTAGATTCCAGATGCAGGATTTTTATTTGTTTTGTTTTGGGGCTACATCTGACAATGCTCAGGGGTTGCTTTTTTGTTTTGCACTCAAGAATTACTCCTGGAGGTGCTCAAGGGTCCAGTGACAGGTTTCAAAAATGGGTCAGTGGCATGCAAGGCAAGCACCTTACCAGCAGTACTATTGCTTTGGCACTACATTTATATTTGAAGTGAAATTTTAATAAAATATTAAAGGCTAATTAAAAATAGCTTTTACACCTAACTTTAGTTATGAAAGATCATTTATAGACTAGTTATCAGGTGATCTTTAATTATGATATGATTTTCTCCCTGTCCATGCATGTGTTATAGAATTCCCTAGTATATTTGGAGAAGGGTAAGTTTATTTTAGAGAATAAGATAATGCTTTATTAGGATTAAGATTGAAATCTCATCTGCTAAAAGGAGAAGGTAGAATTTAGAGAAAAACATATTTCTAGCATGTGAAAGGATAAATATCTACTGTATGATCATTTCTCAATAAGTACTTTCTTCCTTTTCACATGAGTGAAGATATTCACAGGTATTACCTCACTTCTGAATAATCGTTTTTTTCCTGAAAATTTTATTATTTTGGTGTCATTTATAAAAATACTACAAAATTGTTAAATTAAATGATTCTGATGGATAAAGTTAACACAGCTTATTTACCAACAAAATGTTCAAGACCCTCTTCTATTTTCTTTGTGTCACATATATTTTGCCTCTACCTACTATTTAATAATCCCTGTTATGTGGTTTAAGACCAAATATTTGGATTTAATGTTGATTGGTTCAGTGTTTATAATATATGTAACTTTCTGACAACAAAAAAGAAGGATCAGAGAGATAAAACTATGAGATGAGTATTTACTTACTGGCTGACTCAAGTTTGATCTCTGGCATTCCATAGGGTCTCCTGAGTCCATAAGGAATGATTCCTGAGTGCAGAGTTAGGAGTAAGCACAATACTATAAATTATATCCCCAAAACTAAAACAAAACAAACAACAACACAATTTAAAAAATAAACTAAGAATAGAGTTTCCTTATGACCCTCTCCTATCTATTCCACAAATTCAAAACATCCATTCATAAAGCTTTCTGCAGACATGTTCACTGCGGTGCTAAATTCAGGATCCAGAATATGAAAACAAGCTAAATGTTCAAAGATGAATAAATAAGCTATTCATTGTATACATATAAATAGAATAATTTGACATTATAAGTAAGAATGGAAATTTGTGGTTTGCTGTAAGTTGAAGCTGAAGAGCATGAAGCTCATTAAAGCTGTCAGAAGAACCATGTTAAATTTTCTTAACCCATATGTGAAATTTAGTAAAGAAGTGAAAACTCCTTTTAAAAAAACTGATTTTTATAAGAATGAATGTTTAGTTCAACTAAAGTTTTTTTCTGTATTTTGAATAAATAAAAGACTTCTAATATCACTGTGTCTAATCTTTTAATTAGGGATTCTATGTATGAAGAAAAACTAGAATTAAATTTATTCTAACATGAAAAGTATAACAACAAGGGTATATGTTAACAAGAAAATTTCTACTAGGGTTGGTGAGCATGAGGAAAAAATAAGTTTTACATGATAAGAATGTAAATTGGTAGGTGTAGCCATTATGAAAAATTGTATGAGGGTTTTATATAAATTAAAAATCCATATTTTCCAGAATTACATTCCAAATACTTTATCTAAAATATATGAAATCACTAATTAAAATATGTATACCCTATGTTAATACTACTAAGTCTATTATCAGCAATCAAACCATTCGATAAGTATAAATTCTTATTGGTAAATATAAAAGCTGTGATTTAAATCCTCAATGAATTATTACTCTGATATTAAGTTGAAACCAGTGCTACAACTTGTATTGATTATCTCAGATTCAATTAAGAATTATCTGAGATTTAGAATAACATATGTTACAAGAAAGAAGAAATTGTACTTTTAGGACAAAATTCATGAAATATAATATAATTATGCTAAGTTAAAAAATAAAGAGGGAAAGACAAGAACAAGATGATTCAATTCAAGCAAGCAAACTTGAAAAATAAGATTCAATATCCATGAACATTATGCATGTAGTCTTTGGAAAAGAAAATTGGAAATGATGGAGAAATACCTAAAAGGGTCATTTTGATAGCGAGTAGACCAGAACTGTAGTAGTTCAAATAAAAATTTTAATAAAGAGCTAAATGTGAAGATCTCTCTTTGAAATAACATATTTAAAATAATGACAAATGTATTAATATTATAATTCTATGATCTAATACTTGATAATTTGTTTTTAAATGACATCAATATAGTTTAGTCTAATAAATGGCTATCAAGATATCTTCATTTAATGATATCTTTAGAAGGTTTTCTATAAGAACTTTCCTCTGTTAAGAAAATACTCTGGGGCCGTAGGAGTGGCACTAGAGGTAAGGAGTCTGCCTTGCAAGCACTAGCTTAGTACAGACTGCGGTTCCATCCACCAGGCAATGCCCCAGGATCCCATATGGTACCCCCAAGCCAGATGTAATTTCTGAGCTCATAGACAGGAGTAACCCCTGAGCATCAATGGGTGTTGCCCAAAACAAACAGCAAACAAAATACCCTGGCAAATTTATGTTACTGTAAAGAATCAATTGGGGAAATAGTTAAACTTTATTTTACTCCTTTTTTTGGTGGATTTTGTAATATAAACTGCTAGTCATACAATATGTTGTGTGTTGTGCTCCCACATTTATCGGCAGTGCTTATTGGGCATTCAAAAATCAAATATAGAAGTTATATGTTTTAATATTTGCTTATTTTAGTAAAAATTTAATTATATAATAATATAAAACTATTAACATGTTAGATATAAAGTTTTAACTAGCATTGAATGAAATAATTATTAAATAATTAAAAGGTAATATGAAATTTAATAGTCAGCATGAAGGATTTAAATATTTGCTATTATTATGGATATAATTTTTATCATTATAACCTTCATTTTTAATTATGATCTTTCAAGGTAGTAGGAGGCTATAAATTGGTCAAATGTGTATTCTTCAATAAAGCCAGAAAAATTCCCAAGTAACAGTTGTGCTTTCTAATGTGATGAAATAAAAATGAAAAGAAAACTTTAAGTAATATGAGTCAGAGATTAAATCTCTACTTTCTAACTTAATGTCTGAATAATTAAAACAATATATACTTAATGAAAACATACTAAAACGTTGACCTTGTAATTATGTCCTAACAGTATAAAGGAAATTACAGTTAAAATAACCATTAAACATGAGCAATTTTTTCAAATGGGCCACATTAAAACAGCAGGTCAAAGGGCAAATGCAATCGAATTGAAATATAGACCATATTCAAGGATATCAAGGACAATATTGCTGTACTATCCCAATTCTAAAAACGGAAGAGACATACATTTTAATACTATTTATATGCAAGCTAGCTATGCTTAGCTAACTAAAAATTTGGGGGAAGAAAACTAAAACGTCATCTGATAAAAATATATCATCTAAATAGAAAGACATGAAAAAAGTAGATTTCATAGAGAATATAATTTTTTAAATTTTCAGAGTCTAAGTTTGAGCTTTATGAATTTTATTGAAATGCTTTGTTTATTTTATAATTTTATAATAAATAATAAATAAATGTTTTATTTATTTTATAATAAAATATTATTAGAAAAAACATTTAAAAATGAATACAATGTAAATTTTGGAGTGAAACCTAAGAAAAAGAATACCAAGGTGAAAATATACAAAGTAAAATATAATCATAAAATAAAGGGGAACTGAGATATTGATACTCTTCAAATAGTAAGAATGACAAAGTGGAAACAATTAACAAAAAAATCTGATTCTCTAGTAAGCTACATTTTAGTGAGGTATTTTAGGAAATTATTTTACATGATAAGCAAAAAAGTTAGAAGTCTAGAAAGTCACTGGCTGAGAAATGTAAGAAATTACAGACTGGGAACTATTAGATAAAACAAAACATTTAGCAACTTTTAGCAAGAAAAAAGAAAGAGCTGAGAGTTACATAATAACAAAATAGAAGATGTTACCTTATATAATTGAAAAGTGAAATAAGGTAAACAAGGGGAAAAAGAAAAAAGGATTCACATTGTAACAGTAACAAAGACACTGAAAATCAAGTTTGTCTTAATTCTGACATGAGTAAGGCAGAAACATTTATAAAAGATGAAAGATGAGAAAAATATCTCTAAAAACAAAACAAAATACGTCTTTCATGTGCTCACGGTGAGAGGGTTTTGAATTACAAATTTTATTTGTTTATTTAAAAATTATTCTTTGGAGGTCGGTAGTGGCATAGTGGTAGGGTGTTTGCCTTGCAAGCACGACCCAGGATCATAGGTGGTTTGAATCCAAGCATCCCATATGGTCCTCCGTGCCTGGTAGGAGCAATTTCTGAGGGCATAGCCAGGAGTAACCCCTGAGTATCACTGGGTGTGGCCCCCAAAACAAAAATAAAAAAAATGTCAACAGAAAAAGAAACCTTATTAAAAATGTAATGAACAAATCAAATAGATTTTTCTTAAAAGAGGACATAAGATGGCCAGCTAGTAGAAAAACATTTTATCATTTGTAAATATTAGTGAATGAAATCAAAGCAGCAATCAATGGGATGTTTTTTTACACCAGTGAAAATGACCTGTACCAAAGGATCTATATCTAAAGGCCCGAAACACACACACACACACACACACACACACACACACACACACACACACACACGTGGAAAGGAATGAAGAAAATGGAACTCTTACTCACTGTCAGTATGACCGTCATCTAGTTTAGTCTGTAAACAAATAGCATGAGTGACGCAACCATACAATGTACTGAAATATGGATGGAACTGGAAGATATTATATTAAATGAAGTAAATCAGAATAATTATAAATATAGGGTGATATCACTTATTTGTGGGAATGACTGCATGTGGTGCTAGAGTGGAAGCACAAGCGGTAAGGAGTTTGGCAGAGCTAGCCAAGGATGGACCCGTTGTTCATCCCCCAGTGTTCCATATGGTTCCCCAAGCTAGGAGCGATTTCTGAGTGCATAGCCAGGAGTAACCCCTGAGGTCACCGGGTGTGGCCCCAAAACAAATCAAACAAACAAAAAAAGAATAACTGCATGAAGAAATGCAATGGCTTAAATGAGAGTTGTCAAGAAAATTCTAGGCCCCAGATATAACGAGAAGAAGGAAAGAAATATGTGGAGAAAGAGAAACACAAATATGAAAGGATGAAGCCAGGGAGCACTAGGTATCAGGTGCATTTGGTGGTATTAAAAAGGACAGAAATAATTATCCAAGCAGAATCAACAACAAAATCCTGAGACTCAAACTTTAAGAATTAAATTTTAAAATAGGCCTCTTATACTGGCAGGCTGGGGGACAGGGAGTGGTAGCATGAGATGAACTCTGGAAAAATTGGTGGTGGGAGGTCAGCACTAGTGTGGGATTGGTCTTGAAACATTGTATATCTGAAAACCAATTATGAAGAACTTTGTAAATCATAGTGGTTTCAATAAAAATTAAAAAAGAAAACAGCATGAGAACACACACACACACACACACAAACACAGCTAGAACTGCCATATAATATGGCAATTTCACTCCTCAATAAATATCTAGAGACAGAATGTCACAAATGAGAAGAGATAATTATAAACAATTGTTCATTATACTGCTGCTTATAATAGTCAAAAATTGGGACACAATTGCCCAATAATAACAGAACATAAAGAAGTCGTGGCATATAAACACAGATAGAAATACTACTCACTAAAAGAATATCGACATTTTGCATTTTTCTAACATGGATACAACTAAAGGCTGTAGAATTAAGTGAAAAAAAAATCAAATGGGGGCCGGGCGGTGGCGCTAAAGGTAAGGTGCCTGCCTTGCCTGCGCTGGCCTTGGACGGACCGCGGTTCGATCCCCCGGTGTCCCATATGGTCCCCCAAGCCAGGAGCAACTTCTGAACACATAGCCAGGAGTAACCCCTGAGCGTTACCGGGTGTGGCCCAAAAACCAAAAAAAAAAAAAAAAAATCAAATGGAGAAGGACAAATACTGTATGATCAAGTTTACTTGTGGTATATTAAGAAATGAAGTAAGAAAATAGGAGATACCTAATGAAATTAGTTCTTTAGACTCTGAAGATGAAAGTTACCTAGGTACTGCAAGAGCAGAAAAGGACCTATGTACCATGGTGGAAAGTTGTTAGGACTTTTATATTGAACATGGTGTGATAACATTAAAATTTATCATGTTAATCCTCTCACAAATCAATATTAACTTCAAACATAGAAAGTAATTTAAAATACATAAACTTCATAACTCATTGAATATATTTAAAGTAGAAAACAATTGATGTCTAGTGTTTAGATTTTTCTCCTGGGTACAGTAATCTCAAGACAAGACCAGTGTAAAATTGGCAGCCTTGAAATCTCTACCAAATCCTCCCACAAGAATCCATAACAATGTTCCTGCCAAGATTTCACCCTGAAGATATAAAAAGATTAGTTAAATCTTATTGTCCAGACATTTAAGGAAGGAGTCCCATTGATTAAAGAGACAACACTAATTAAAGGATTTTTATCATGTATTTCCCTATTGTTTCTGCAACTTACTCTATAATTGGACAATTTACTCTATTAGACAATGACCTTGGGCATTGTGGTTGGTTTTAGCAGCCCATCCTCAGTCAATTTTCTAACAGAAGCAGGTGAACTCTCTTAATTGCTATGCCTGGGGAAAAATATAAACATGTCAAATGAATAACCATCAGGTTATACAGAGTTTGGGATGACATTCATTTTCTCCTCTGCCAACTGCCTTGAAGGTAAACTTCGTAACAAAGCAGGAGAACTTTTTCTTGTCTATGCTGAGGTAAAATGAGCTAATTTAAGAGGAATAGTAGAAGTCTACCTAAAGTGAACATTAGGTTGCAAACACTAATTCTCACCTAGTAAATAGAAAGCCTGGATTGTAGAAAACAACATAATTCTAGGAGATATTTTTCTTTCCAGCATGTCAGTCAGCCTATTTATTTTGTATCTTTTTCAGAAATAAATGCATTTATTCTCCCCTGACGTTAGTCCAAATAAGTGTGGCAAGGACTTAAGTTGGAAAATTCTATTAGAGTATCACCTCAACCTGCCTTGTGTGTATTATTTTTTTATTTTCAAACTAAAGATGCATGAAAAAAACAATAAATTTTTCCATTAATTTGCAATTCCATAGCTCTACCTAACCAATGAATTTCAATATTGAAAATATTCCCTATTGATATGAGTTTAGCCATGCAGAAAGAATTAACTAGGGAGCAATAATAGCAGTGAATCCTAGACCTCTGTAATGTAGGATGATCTTTTTTTTTTTTTTTTTTTTTTTTTTTGGTTTTTGGGCCACACCCAGTAACGCTCAGGGGTTACTCCTGGCTATGTGCTCAGAAGTTGTTCCTGGCTTGGGGGACCATATGGGACACCGGGGGATCGAACCGCGGTCCGTCCAAGGCTAGCGCAGGCAAGGCAGGCACCTTACCTTTAGCGCCACCGCCCGGCCCCATGTAGGATGATCTTGGCATTTGGCCCTTTAGCTCATTGGTAGCAGCTAGATATTTGAAGCCTTCATTTTCATTCTGTTCCTACAAAGGAACAAGGAAGAGAGGAGTCTCTGATTAGTTCCAATATTTTAGCTTTGAAGATGAGATGTATTCTTCATTCTCTTTTTTCAATTCATAGTAGTTATATAAAAGCAAATGTAAACATTTCCTTTATTTTCCAAGTTATTTAATCACATTTTATCAAAGAGTTTTGCATCAGAATGACAAACCTACAAGCACTTTTGAGTTGTTTTTAATTACCTTTAATGACTAAAATGGACCTGAACTATGGAATATAAAAGGTGATGAAATGACATTTCTGCATGTATATATTCTGTAGTAAAATATTTTATTTAATAGTATAATATATAATAATTTATATATAACATATATGGCCCATGTAACATATATAACATATATGGTACAGAGAGATAGTACTGTGGGCAATGTGTTTGCCTTATATGCAGCTAATTTGGTTTCAATCACCATTATCTTATAAAGGCCCAACCAAGAGTGATTCCAGAGTACAGAGGCATAATTAACCCTTGTGCATGATCAGGTGTGTTTTCTTCCATAAAACATATGTAATATATATTATGTATAATGGTACATATATCCATTGTAGATAAATTACTTTTACTACAATGAGGTTCTTAAAGCACATTTGCTTCTTTATTTTTATTTTATTTAAAATATGCAGGTTTGGTTCAGTATAAATTAACTTCACAAAATTTTGAAGATATAACTACATTAGGCTAGAATGATAATATAAATATATAAGTGTCAATTAAAATTTTACTTATGTATAATTGTTAGACAATGAAACAGCATAGTGAATGTCCTTAAAAACATTGCACTGATAATCACAAAGCAACAAAACACAAGATCTCTTTCAGAAGAGCTCAAGTTTATATTTTTATTGGTAAAACTCTTAGCCTATTTATTAAGTTTTCTTAAAAATGGTTAGTCTAGTGCTCTCTTAGGCAGCACATATACTAAAATTGACATTTTGCCCTTTAGTATGGACAGAAACAATACAGAGAAGATTATCATGGTCCTTGCGCAAGGATAACATGCAAATTTGTGAAACATTCCATATTTAAAAAAGAGTGGTTGTCTATCTGATCATTTTTGATGTCACTAAAACATTTTCGAAAGTTGTTTTTTAGGATCAAATACTTAAAACAACAAAATTTCAAGCATAGGAGAATTGCATATATTTTTAATTTTTAGTCACAATAAGTATATTAAGGTGAGTGTGCATTATAAATAACTGCACACCAATAAAAGTTTCGATGTTTATTAATTCATTACATTTCAATATTAATTTATTTCAACATCAGAAGTGGGGAAACAGTTTTTGTTCATATACAATCACTCTTCTATTTTTATATTTAATTTTCATAATGATCCAAACAATAACATTTTCAATAAAACAGTTACTGGTAATAATGTCAATTTTTTATCTATTATAAGATATTTTTAAAAAATTTTAAAGCTATGAGGCTAAGGCATTTTTCCATAATTTACTTCTTGGCCAGTAATGCTCAAAGAAGAAAGGTAAGATTTAACTATTTAAATAAAGTAGTATAATGTTAAGGGCTATTCACTAATAGTTTAGCTATCTATGCAAAAATATGTGCTATGAAGCAATAACCACATAAAGCTGACATAGGAGACACCTTTTGTAACACCACATAACAGAACAATGGTTTGATTTCTTTTATGTATTACATTTTTAATGCCAGTGTTACTTATTCAGGTGTATAGGTGACCAAGAAAATACTTCGTTAAATTTATGAGCTGCTGGTTAGGATCAACAGTCAAACAATCTAAACTTAAAATGGGCCTGTTATACTGGCAGGCCCTGTGTCAAAGGCTGGCAGAGGGAAGTTGACACTGGATGTGAGACTGACCTTGATTCATCATATGTCTAAAATCCCAACTATAAAAGACTTTGCGAATCATGGTTTCAATAAAATAAAAAATAACTATTTCTCTCTATTTGGTATATTTTATTAGTCTATATGTTTTTGTTTTGTTTGTTTTCATAGTATTATTTAACCCATCTAGGAAAGCTATTTAAATAATTTCTCAAAGCATCTACTAAAATAAATGGTCTCTCAAGCATATACTATCAAATTTCAATTAATCTTCTCCATGGCAAACTGCACTTTGTTTATAGACAAAAGAAAACCAACAACAAATGTTTTCCTTTTATAATTGCTCTTACCATTAAATTAACTCCAAAGGAACCTTTCACATAGTCTGCAATAGGAAAGTCAGTTTCAACTTAACCGATAATAGAAGGGATAGTTCTTAGATAGAATTTAGTTGTGAATACACAAATAGAAGAATGTAAGCAAAAATAAAAAATTTATCTCAACTTCTCCTTATTGAGTCTGTCCTTCCTCTCACCCAATAAATATGTATTAGTTACCCACAGCATCCCCAAAGTAATTAAAAATTAAACAGATTTCTTCATCTCTTGGGCTTCTAGTTCACCATAAAATCATAATCATCAAGATTCATTCTTATTCACTTGGTTTTCTGATATATTCAATTCAATCCTATAAATATTTATAGCATGCTGCTTTCTACTGTTGAAAGTTTAGATTCATATGAAGGATAAATCAAGCACAGATAACTAACTACACAAACTAAGTACCTAAGTACCGCAAGAGAAGCATGAAAAGATCTATAGAGGTAGTAATTCTACTGAATAGGAACTTATATGCCAAAAAAAAAAACAAAAAAACAAAAACAAAAACAGTATAAGACTTCAGGATTTAAAAAAAGTAACAATATAGTTAAGCAGAAGATTATGTTAGACCTATAAAAGGGTCAGGTTATCCAATTTACATACCATGAAATATGTTTTGCTTATTTTCATGGTGGAATAATGTATCATACTAGATACCCTTTATAAAAAACAAAATGAACAAAAAGCACAACACTGTTTCAAATATTGGAGAATAGGCAGTATGGAAGTGAATAAAATAATATTAAAAAGGGAAGTTCCACTATGTCTAACCTCCTTCATTCTGCCTGAAAATCTTTATGCTACATAATACAAGATAAGGAAATCAAAGCAGAAAAAGGTGAGCCTCACTTAATTAAAAAGACAGAGAAGAAGATGCATAGAAAGAAATTTCAGAAATAAAGTTTCTATGCACTGTTTTATTCAAATTTTGTCAGGTGGGGTGGGGATACAAAAAAAAGGAATTATTGATAATAAACAATTAGAATAAAAAATGACTTGGCAACCTAACCCACCAGTGAGTTTGACGAAACTTTTTATAGTTTGGGCTATGTCTTAAGATCAGAATGATATGTATACACAAAAAGCAAATATTGTAGTTGAAAACAAAGAAATAAGTTAACCATGTCTCCAAATATTTTAGCCTGGACAAAAAGAAGTGTAAAATAATCATTAACTGATATGGAGTATGTTGGAGCAGAAGATTATCACTAAATAAGTTTTAATGTTTTACAAAACTGTATTGAGATCAATAGGTTATCTTGTAGATAAACAAAATAACTGGTTAGAGCTAATCTCTCAGCAGGAAAGCTGAAAAGGAGCCAGGAAAATAATTGAGAAAATGTTGTGACTTAGGCAGAATAAAATGTAAGAGAGTGAACTAGTCTAGAACCATGTTGATTATGTATCCAGAGCTACCCTGGGGTCAATTTGTCCCTATTACGCTGATCAATCCGCAATGCTATTTTTTAGACATAGGATAGCAAACAACTCATCCCAATCCATTCAAGCATTAAACTTTGTTGTTACTGAAGTAAAACTTTTAGAGAGAATTGTCTTCTCTTTCCTTCATATTTTCCCCTGTTGGTTCAATTTTCACACAAATTGGTTTATAACCTATTTCTTTGAAGAAAGCTTTGAATAAGGTGACCAGTTAATCATAATTTCTGAATTCAGCTTTAAAACCCAGCCTTTTTCTTTGACTTTAGTTAATTTCTCAGACCTAACTCATAACAACATTTATAACAGCACCTTCATTTAAAAAAATATCATGCATCCCTGGTTTTCTTTCTCCATTTCTTATTCCTCCTTTGTCTCTTTTTTTAGGATATATCACCAGGCCTTTCAATGTTGATCTCAGCTATAAGGCTGTGATTCATAGCAGGTATATTGAGAAGGTTGACAAAGTATCTCATGCAACTTTATAATGCAAATGTAAATTTCATCTTATCTGGGTTCAAATTTCATTTCTTACACAAGTTTATTTTTACAAAGAGCTTAAATCATTTTCCTTCTAATTTTTCTTATTCATTTTCAAATGTTATTAAATGGTTCTTAAATAATATAATTGAGTCTAACACTAAATGGGGTCATATTTATAAATCACTAATACTCTTGAATAAATGTTTAGGCACCACATTTAAGCCATTACTTTCAACTTAATTTTCAATGCCCTATCCTTTCTTTCTAAATTAGGAACCTACATATTTTGCCATTGTCTTATAAAAAAAACTTAAGTAAAATTTCTCAATTAAATATGTCTAAAACATAACTCTCCCAGGAGAATGACTTAACATGCATAACATCTAAAATAATTAGCTGATAGTCTTGACACTAACCATCCCCTCACCAAAACATTCACACTCAAGATAGCTTACCCCAATATTTATTGATCTTTACTTTTCATGCTTTCTTAAATCTGCCATGTTCTTCCCTATTGGTTCTAGACCAATTAGTCTCACCCAATCTAAATTTATTTATATTCCTCACAATTTAATAATCACCTGACTGGACACAATATAGTCTTAATTTTCCTATTATGACCATAAAAACACAATTACACTAGTTTGCAGCAATAAAAATCCTTCTCATCACACTTTCCATAGTCAGGATAAAAATCCTTCACTGATTTATTATGATTCAAAGAGAGGCTTAACATTATTTTTCTGTTGTTGTTTTTGGAGCCACACTCAATCATACTCAGGGTTTACTTCTGACACTGGACTCAGGAATCACTAGTGATAGTGCTCACGAGATAGATATTATGGCATGTTTGGGGTCAAATCTTTTTTTAAAACTTTATTCATATGCATTAATTTATTTATTAATTGATTTATTGGTCTTTGGACCACACTCAGCGACACTCAGGGATTATTCCTGGCTCTGCATTCAGAAATCGCCCCTGGCAGGCTGGGGAACCGTTTGAGAAGCCAGGATTGAACCTGGTCTTTCCCAGGTTGGCCACATGCAACTACTGCTGTGCTACATGCCCTACTGCTGTGCTATCGCTCCAGCCCCTTAGGGTCAAATCTAATTCACCTACAAGTAAGTTAAGCACCTTGCCTGCTGTAATATCTCACTGACCTTTCAAAATACTTAGTATGCATTACATAGTTCTCCATGGATAAATTTTTTACTTTTATTTCTAGCAATTTCTCTACCATTAGTTGTTAATAAAGTCTTACAACCACAGGTTTCTTTTGAAACAGAAAATTAATCTCTATTTCACCTATTTAAATTTCTTACTCTGATTTTAGAATTTATCTCTAATCATCTTGGTAGTGATGTCTATCCTTCTCTTCAGCATAATTAACTTGCTAATCTATGTATACTTTTAATTACATAGTCCCTCTTATGGTAAGTTTATGTCAAAAATTAGGTTTTGTTTGTAAAAATTCTATGTGTTTAAAATAAGATACTCATTTATTTATTGTTGTATACTCTATCTTGGCTGTTAGCAGTTTTAAAGTGGCCAACATTTTTTTTTAAGTTTAGTTTTAGATTTTTATGTTTGTGGCCACAGCAATGCTCAGTAGCTCCTAAAATTACATTCAAAAATTACTTAAGAGGGTCTGGAGAGATAGTACAATGATAGGGCATTTGCCTTGCATGTGGCCGACTTTGGAGGGACCCAGTTCGATCCTCAGCAACCCATATGGTCCCCCCAGCCTGCCAAGGGCGATTTCTAAGCTCATAGCCAGGAGCAACCACTGAGTGTCAACGGGTGTGGCCCAAAAACAAAAACAAAGGCAAAACAAAACAAAAACAAGTAGACTGAATTAAGTCAATTTATTTGGGACACAGCAATGCTCAGAGTAGCACAGTACATAGGACATTTGCCCTCTACATCGATGATCAGGATTCTATACCAGGAGTTGTTTCTAAATGCCACTGGGTGTGGTCTCAATACAAACAAAGAAAATGTATTTTCCACTGTAGAGAATATTATTATTATTATTATTATTATTATTGGTTTTCTTTTATGGTGCTATGAATAAAATTCTATTTTTCAAAAATAAACTATTTTGTTGTTGGGAGGGTACCAAAGAGTGCTCAGGGGACCCCTGGGCTCCACAGCCAAAGGGTTTGTGGTTAAATATGAAGAACCAAACATGTGTTGCTACTTAGATCATTCAAGTTACTATATTCTACTCTTGATCAAATTGGAGTCTATCACATTCTAGGTACTCACCAAAGTTTCTGTACTATCTCTCAGGACCTTGAATTCACTCTGAAGGACTGTTGATGGAGCTCATAGATTGTATACTTTCCTTCCATTAGTCAGGTTCAGGGATAGGCATTCAGAACTGCTTCTAATTTTCTCAAATAAAAACAAAACAAAGCAAAACATGTAATAGATAAATATTTTTTTAATTTTTAATATTTCTTGGGACATCTTTTTTATGTTTTAGCAGAGGTGTTTCTCTGGAATTTAATATTGTCTATATTTCAGGAAAATTACAGTAGAGTTTTGAGAGGAAATTTGGAATAAAAATGTATCAGTGTTGGGGCCAGAGCTGTGGCATGGAGCGGTAAGGCATCTGTCTTGCCAGCACTAGCCTAGGACTGATCTTGGTTTGATCCCCCAGCATTCCATATGGTCCCCCAAGCCAGGAACGATTTCTGAGCACATAGCCAGGAAAAATCCCTGAGCGTCACTGGATGTGGCTCAAAAACAAACAAACAAATGTATCAGCGCCATAAGTTACTTGATAATATAGGCTTACCAAAGTCAGAAAATATTCAGTAAAACATCTTATTGAGAAGACAGTGAGACTCACCTTAATGAATAAAAACCTAGTATATATATATATATTTTTTTTGTTTGGTTTTTGGGCCACACCCGTTTGACGCTCAGGGGTTACTCCTGGCTATGCGCTCAGAAATCGCCCCTGGCTTGGGGGGCCCATATGGGACGCCGGGGGATCAAACCGAGGTCCGTTCTACGCTAGCGCTTGCAAGGCAGACACCTTACCTCTAGCGCCACCTTCCTGGCCCCAAAACCTAGTATATTTTAATAATCATAATATATGGTGCTAAAGTGATCAATATATACTAAATGACCCAAATTAAAATTTCTACCTAATCTTATTACCTCATTTATATTTGCTATTACAGTGGAAACTCTATTATTTCCAAAAGTATTATTTTCCTCGCTCTCATTACCTAAACTTTTTCTATTTAAGAAATAATCCTTTTGCATAAATAAAAGAATTTCCATTCCAAATGATTACATTTTCTTACCTACTTATTCTGATTTGCAATTAATCTGTTACCTCTGTTAAAAGGTCTCTGTTATTTCAACTTCAATAAAAAACATTTTATTATTTAGAATCTACCTTAACATTCTCTTTCTCATTTTTGATTCCTTAAATCAATGTACCTATATGAATTGTTCATTATTGACTCTATATCTGAATTTTTGTTAAAAATATGGGTGTATTGTATGCCAGCCCCTTCTAAAAAGTGGTTATATTCATCCTTTTGTGTGTCTTTTCAGTATATTCCACTCATCTAAATGAATACCCTGTGAACATTCAGGATTCAAGAAAATACTTTGTTTGCTGATGAAAAGGATGAAATGGAACACATCTCTTCACAAACACTGGCAGATTCATTTGACAAATTCCCATTTAACCCACCAACAACTTTACCACTCATTTCTATTTGCTTTAATTTATTTAGCAAAAGGCCTTGATATATCAACCAAAATGCCTTGATCATTAATCAGTTTACAGATAGTGAAGTGTCCCAATCTATAACTAGATTATCAATCTGCAAGGTGAACATTTGGGCAAATCATATAACTGAGTAAGGTCTAGAGTTGCTAATATTTTATGTTTTTGAAAGCAAGCAATGAAATATAATCTCCCCTTGTCAAATATTACAAACTTATAAGCATATATTTGTTTCTATCAGCTAAGCTCTAAGTAAGTATATTTTCTCCTGAAGTGCATTCTTGACTAGGTATTCAGGAAATCTTCATTCTATTATTATATTGGATATGCTTTAGTTGTGCACAGAAATTATATTGTTTTGACAGCTCTATTATTTTTACTGGTTGGCTTGCAGCGATTTATCTTACAGTACATGAAGAGTTCATTTTTTTAATTGGCTCTGCCTTTCTCTATAAATGTGTTTATGAGTCACTGCAGCAGTTCAACATTTTAATGTTTTTTACCAATTTGATAAACTTGTAAACAATCATGTTTCTAAAAGAACCTCTAAGCAGTTTTGAAAACAGTATTTAAAAGAAAAAGCTAGTAACTTTAGCTTCACTTGAAAATTCTTTGACAATGCCACCCACCATTTAGTCTTAAATATATGTAAAGGATTTGTATATATTTGGACTCAAAGGTAAAACTAATTACAAAAAGAATTCTGGTGAAAATACATTTGAACACTTAAATTTCTTTATAATTTTACAAAATTTTTGCTGCTAAAGAAACATGAAAATTTTCTAGTGTTGGTATTTATATAAGAGCCTATTTTATTATTACTTAGACTATCAAGGTCCAAGTTTCTCACATTCTATTATTGAGTTTTATCTCAGAAAGTTTAACATAAAATTTAATGAGCAACTTTGTCACCATTAGTCCAAAAATCTTAAATTGGTTTATTTCATTATTCAGGAGAAAAACAATTACCATATTATTATCCTTATTTGTAAACAAAGAAAAGAATACATTATTGGTGAGACAGAAAGGGAAGCGTATAAACAGTATGTACTAATGACAAACCCTGGACCTAGATTCAAAACAGTAGTTAAGTTAGAAATATAATATAAACTTGAAAACACTTGTCTTGCACACAATTGTTTTGAGATCAACCCCAACAGCCCATTTGGCTCCTTAAGCTCAATGGGCTAAGTGTCTGCAAAGCACAATAAATACTTAGCTTATTTAACTTTCACCCTGATCCCAACTTGCCTTCTTCATGACTATAATGAAAAGATGAACATCATGTAAATATAACCTCATAAGCAATGGTATTGCTTTCATCATGCAGATCTAGTGTTTAACCTCATCGAAGCTTTCATCATTGGCCAATTGTGGGTTGGTTGTCACCCCCATTTCTTTCTTTTTTCCTTCCTTCCTTCCTTCCTTCCTTCCTTCCTTCCTTCCTTCCTTCCGTCCTTCCGTCCTTCCTTCCTTCCTTCCTTCCTTCCTCCCTCCCTCCCTCCCTCCTTTCTTTCTTTCTTTCTTTCTTTCTTTCTTTCTTTCTTTCTTTCTTTCTTTCTTTTCTTTCTTTCTTTCTTTCTTTCTTTCTTTCTTTCTTTCTTCTTTCTTTCTTTCTTTTCTTCATCTTTCTTTCTTTCTTTTTCTTTCTTCGTTCTTTCTTTCTTTCTTTGCTTTTTTCTTTCTTTCTCTCTTTCTTTCGTTCATGCTTTTTTCTTTCTCTCTCTCTCTTCTTTCTTCTCTTTCTTTCTTTCTTCTCTCTCTTCTCTTTCTTTCTTTCTTTCTTTCTCTTTCTCTTCTCTTTCTTTTTTCTCTCTTTCTTCTTTCTTTCTTTCTTTCTTTTCTTTCTCTTTCCTTCTTTCTTTCTTTGTTTCTTTCTTTCTTCTCTCTCTTTTCTTTCTTTCTTTTTTTTTTTTTTTTTTTTTTTCTTTCTTTCTTTTCTCTTTCTTTCTTTTCTTTCTTTCTCTCTCTTTCTTTCTCTTTCTTTCTTTTCTTTCTTCTCTCTTTCTTTCCTTCTTTCTTCTTCTTTCTTTCTTTTTTTTCTTTCTTTCTTTCTTTCTTTCTTTCTTTCTCTCTTTCTTTTCTTTCTTTCTTTCTTTTTCTTTTTCTTTCTTTCTTTCTTCTCTCTTTCTTCTTTCTTCTTTCTTTCTTTCTCTTTCTTCCTCTCTTTCTTTCTTTCTTTTCTCTTTCTTTCTCTTTCTTCTTCTTTCTTTCTTTCTTTCTTTCTTCTTTTTCTTTCTTTCTTTTTCTTTCTTTCTTTTCTTTTCTTTCTTTCTTTTCTTTCTTTCTTTTCTTTCTTTCCTTTCTTTCTTTTTTTCTTTCTTTCTTTTTCTTCTTTCTCTTTCTTTTTCTTTCTTTCTCTCTTTCTTTCTTTCTCTTCTTTTTCTTTCTTTCTTTCTTTCTTTCTTTTCTTCTTTCTTTCTTCTTCTTTCTTTCTTTCTTTCTTTCTTCTTTCTTTCTTTCTTTTTTTTTTCTTTCTTCTTCTTTCTCTTCTTTCTTTCTTCTCTTTCTTTCTTTATTTCTTCTTTCTTTCCTTCTTTCTTCTTTCTTTTCTTTCTTTCTTTCTTCTTTTTCTTTCTTTCTTTTTCTTTCTTTCTTCTTTCTTTCTTTCTTTCTTTCTCTTTTCTTCCTTCTCTCTTCTTTCTTTCTTTCTTCTCTCTCTCTTTCTTGCTTTCTTTCTCTCTCTCTCTCTTTCTTCTTTTTCTTTCTCTCTCTCTTCTTTCTTTCTTTCTTTCTTTCTTCTTTCTTCCTCTTCTTCTTTCTTCTTTCTTTCTCTTCTCTTTCTTCTTTCTTTCTTTCTTTCTTTCTTTCTTTCTTTCTTTCTTTCTTTCTTTCTTTCTTTCTTTCTTTCTTTCTTTCTTTCTTCCTTTCTTTCTTCCTTTCTTTCTTCCTTCCTTTCATTCATTCATTCTTTCTTTCTCTTTCTTTCTTTCTTTTTTATTTTTTATTAAATATAATTTTTATTTTAATCATAGTGGCTTACATATCATTGACAATAATATTTTAGGTACATACTAACATAAAATCAGGGGAATTCCCATCACCGAGTTGTCCTCCCTCCACCTCCGTTCCCATCCTTCTTCCCATATCCTCTTCCCTTATCCCTGGGGCTGCTAGAATAAGTGGTCCCCTCTGTGCCTAGCTTACTACTTAGTGCTCTTACACCTATTTGGTCTTGGTACCTCCCATATCCCCACCCCCAGTTAGGAGGCAGGACTAGATAGTTCAAGTTATGCAGTTTTGCTTGAAGAAGAGAAAAGTAATAACCTGGAGAAAAAAAAAGAAAAAAAATCAGATAGTCTGGAAATGGGTGGAGTCCTTCAATAGGCTTTCATCCTTGGTTTGAGAGACAAAGGGGAAAAAGAAGGTGAAACACCACAACAGTACATAAATAACTGTCAAATAAAATATCTAGTGAGCATTCCAAAAAAACAAACAAACAAACAAAACAAAAGGGTAAGCACCATATAAAAGCCATGGTATTGAGATAAAAAAATGTGGCAGAGCACATAAGAAAAAAAAGAAGAAAATAAATAAATAAATATAAATGGAGACATCCACTTCAATAGCCAAACCACAACAATGAAATCAACAATAAATAGATAAGTAAATAATAATAAAAATTGTTTTGTGCTTTTTTTTTCCCTCCTGCAGATGCACAGTAAATATTGGCGTCATTCAAAAAGGAATTTTCTTTGCCTAAGAGATACAGGGTTTCTCCACCCTTGAAGTATACTGTCATGGGATTAACTATAGACTCCTTTCAGATTCATTTACTCTCCCCTTGGTGCTTTTGTGGTTTATGGAAGACTTCTGCTCTGTCCTGGGTGATAACATCAGACCTCTGTATCTAGAGGAATTGGTATCTGCACGAGTCAATGAGTTGAACTTATGATTATGTCTTTCTTTGTGGATCTAGAATTTCTGTTTCCTCAGTGTCATTTTAATCTGTCTTCTGTGATTGGCGGTCCTGGTCTTTGTGCTGATCCTAGGAAGGGGCCTGGGATAGCGTCTTCTGTTATGTTTCCAGAGGTCCCCTTCCATTGCAATAGTCTCAGACAGACCTCTGGAACTAGGGATTATAGTTGTTATTCAGGTCGTAGCTCACACCCTAGACTAGGGCTTTTTTATTGGTCCCAGGATACATACTGTCTGGCCATGGTTCTGTCAGACAGTCATTTGTAAATTGCGATCTTGACATTTGGACAGACTAAAGGGTGAGAAGTCTTCTGATTTTGTCTTATCATTAGCTGGTGAGGTAGGATAACTTGCTCTTAGGTCAAGTTGTTCCCATTTTCCTCGTTTCCAGAGTATCATATTAGGACTGGTACTTTTGGTGTCTGAGCACTATTAAGGATGTCCCTGTTGGGATTTTTTTTCCTATGGCTCTTGTGAAGAAGTGTGTCGTTTCTATGTCTGTGGTCCAGAGTTCAAGACTGGATGGTTGGTGTCTAATCACCTGGGGTCTAAGTTGGGTCCATGTGACATATTTTCAAAGTGAGAGATACCCCTGTATTGTAAACAAGTATGAGTTCTTATCCCTAATAAATAAGAGCTCGTTTTTATATGTAAGATTTCCCCATTTTTTACTGTGCCTTTGCAGGGAGAAATGGTGCTACATTATATTGCTGGTGCATTTGAGGGTGGAGAGAGAAGAAAACAAAAACATGTCAAAAAAGATAAAAATAGAAATAAAAAATATGTGCTCATGTATATATATAACAAGAAAAAAGATTTTAAAGAAATGAAGTAAAAAATTAATTAAAGGAACAAGGTGATGCAAGAAAGTATCTTGCATTTGGGAAAAAGCAGGTAAAGAGGTGTAATACAGGTCTTATACTTATGATGGTAGTATAAGTTTCCCCATTGTCTTTTGAGATTTTCTTGTGGTGTGTGGGTCCAGGGCGCCTTTTCATCTCCCAACCTGACCTTCTTGAGATTGGCAAAAGATTTGTGGCAGGGAGGACTTGGGAAGCGTTCATGCATTGGGGGATACTTGTAGAGCTAAGTCCAGTTTCAAGTAACAGTCCACATTAGGAAGGGTTGGTAAAAAGGACCACGCAGCATGAGTCAGCAGGGGAGTTGGTTGCCTTTTTTTGTAGGGGGGCGAGGTGTGGGTTTGACTGGTTGTCCCTTCGCTTGGGTGCTGGGTACTGGTTTGCTGGGGTAGGAGGTCATTCTTGATGCCTAATGGAATAGGAACTGAGGGTGAAGAGTTTTAATGTGGGGAATCTGGATGGAATTGCTGGGTGAAGGGATAGTCAAATTTTCAAATGGGTGAAAAGGAAAAGTATATGGAAGGGACAGGAAAGAAAAGAGAAAATAAATTGAAGAAAAGGAGAGAAAAAGAAAAAAACAGTAGTGAGAAGAGCAGAGAAAAGTGCGAGGGAATGCTAGTTTGTTTGAGTGTGTTTGATTAGTAGGACTTGTAGTATAAGTCTATAGGTCACAGTTGCTGTTCGGTAGTTTGGGTGGTCAAGTGCTTCAAGTCCTAAATGAAGGTATTACCTAAGGATAAAGGGAATGTTAAAGAGTTTTATTGGGACATTCTCGTAGAGCAATCTGTGTATGATATCTCGTGTGATTGAGCCCCGAGATGCAATCTTAGTTTGTGCACCCTTTGTATACTAGAACACCTGTAGACAGAAAAGCTGAGAGGTTATTTTAAGTATAGAAAGATAAAGGCATTAAAACATATTTTCATGACATGCTTCCATTGGAGTCAGTGGTTTCCCATGATATCCTTTACCTGTAATCCTGTATAAGATCCCTAAAGGTTTATTATGTGCTGCGGACTTTTATCATAAATAGATAAAAGTCCCTGAAGCAAACCTTAGTGGGTTTATTTTTCCACTGGGAATCAAGAACAAGCGGACAAATATGAAATATGAATTATGAAATATGAAATAAATGAAACCACACAGAATTACATGGTGAAAGAGGCCAGAGAGAGGCCAAAGAGAGAGTTTATTTCTTGAATCCGGCCTTAAATAGATGGATATTTGGGGCGTAGCCAGGGAGAAAAAGAAGGGGATGAACCAATGATATCAGAGCTAGAATTAGCATATGAAGAAGCAGGTAAAGAGAAACAGATACCTTTAAGGAAATGGGTGGAGAGAGAGAGATCACAGGAGAGCTCAGCAGAAGACTTTTGGCGGGCTTTGATACTGACATTTCTTTGTCTGTAGGAGAGCTGAGGCTGGATTTCTATAGTGGCCAAATAGAGAAGGAGGTATTGTTACAGCCATGTTAGAATTATCACCAATAATCCACACAAAGGGTCAAATGATTGACTTCGCTAAGCGTGCCTTTTGGCAAATAATTCTTTTAGAAGAGGAAAGCCCTGCACCAGGGAAGGAAAAGACCACGTCTGGTGCGTGCTTTCCTTGAGATAAGATGTAACAATTATGGGCCTTTGTAATAGAAGGTTGATTAATTACCTGGTCTTTCTATGCTGCTGTTTCTGCTGTTGCTGGTTGTTTGTTTGTTTGTTTTATTGTGGTATAGTGAGTAGTCAAGAGTTTGTATTGTTCCTTTTTTATGTGTTTTGGGCACTGCTCTCCAGTATATGTTGACTGTTACAGTGTTTGGGGTTTCTACCCTGTTATTTGATTGTTGAGTATTAGTTGTATATAAGGTGTATGTTCTAGATGCTTCAGAATAGTGCTATTATTCTGTGTTTATCTTTTGTCTTCTGACTTACTTCATTTAACATAATATGTTTTAGGTCCATCCACCTTGCTGCAAAGTCTGTGATTGTATCATTTCTGACTGCCATGTAGTATTCCATTGTGTATAGATACCACATATTAATGATCCATTCATCTGTTGTTGGACATCGAGGTTGGTTCCAAGACTTGGCTATTATACTGAGTGCTGCGATAAATAGTGGGGTGCACACATACTTTGGAATGAATGTCCTTCCAATTTGGGGGGTAGATACCTAGGAGAGCAATTGCTGGGTCAAATGGTAGTTCAATTCTGAGTTCTTTGAGCACTCTCCAGACTGTTCTCCA